>NC_143439.1:58245346-58545346 GCF_987193195.1 Phasianus colchicus | reverse complement strand
TTAAACCAACCTTGCTTCTTTAATACAGATAGATGGTTGGGAAATTATGCAAGGTTGCTAAGGGAGCTTAATTAAGTCTAACTAGAACTCTCCTATGAGAAACTCCTGTTCTCCACAGCTTGCCACAAACTTGGAAGTCAGGATTTCAGCTAGAACCAGTATTCAGAGAAAGCTGGCTTCAAGACCATCAACACACAGATGAAATCATAGTATTTAATTCAATTCAGCTACACTGAAGAAAAACTGACGTGTACAAGTCAGGATGGGCACCTTGCTATACCTACATGACATCTCTCACTTTCACAGACCTCTTCCAGGAGTTCAAGAGTAATGTCAGAGTAAGGCTATCGTTGTTATTTCACCAGAGAACAGTAGCTGTTTTTCTTAGTTAAAGAACAATTTTGACTTCAGTCTTATGGTCTTTTTGGATCTATTCCTTTGAATTCTGCAAGGATCCAAGTCATAGGCATCCGAGGAAGGTTAGCAGCTGAGAGAGAAACTGCACATTAGACTTCAGAATCGTTGTAGTACTTTTTTTCTTTTCTTTTTTTTTTTTTAGAGGCAATGTGTAAATTTCAGGATTAAAAATAAATGAAGAACGTGATCCGGAATAAGATGACAGTGAGAATGGAAAGAAAAAAATACTACAGCTATCAGAGCTAAGGAAAAAACGTTTACATCCAAGGTAGAAGATTATCTATCTGCATACTTCAGCTTATCTAGAATTTTATGTAAGTAATTAAAGAAATTCCTTAAAGCAGAAATACTCTCCTCAGAGAAGAGACCCTGCCAGTCAAATGCAGTATGTGCCCTAGTGCATGCAGCCCTCCCATTATTTAGCCCTAAGTACCTTGCATGCACTGTAGCGCTTTGCAGGAAAGCAGACCTGGTCTAAACAGTGTAGCTTTCTCTTACAGATACTCAGCCACTGTTATGCTCTGCCTAGAACAGAGATTTTTGTTCTGCTCAAGCATATGACATCATTTCCTTCAGCTCAGAAATATATCTCCAAGGCTGAATACACTGCAGGGTCACTCTGTGGACATCAGGGAGTACTCATGAACAAAAGTAGATCTTGCTGCAGGTAATTAAACAAATCACAATTTTTTCACACAGACCCACAGTTGGAAATCAGAGTTTTGGAACTGGTCTCACAAAATTCAAATCGGTAAAGTAGTTGTAAATCCCTGAATTGGAAGGTTGACAAATAACAGATTCTAATCTATTCTAATTCAACAGAGAAAAAGGACAGCCCTGGTAGACCAATTTCTGTAAAGTGTTGTTAATTCCTGTTGCTTCTTTAAAATGACAGATGACTACTAATCCTCGCTATAATATTTATCTAGAAGATACTGGGATGAAGGTTTCTGATTGTAACCAATTCCTGATGGCTACAAC
This sequence comes from Phasianus colchicus, assembly GCF_987193195.1. Lineage (NCBI taxonomy): Eukaryota > Metazoa > Chordata > Aves > Galliformes > Phasianidae > Phasianus > Phasianus colchicus. The sequence goes on along the minus strand of NC_143439.1, from coordinate 58,543,948 downwards.
GCAGCCACATTAAAAAGAAAAGGAGCATCAAGTTATGTGATGCAGTTATGGGCCTGTGCACCCCAAGAAGGGTCCCAGTACTTACTGAAATTCTTGTTAAAAAAAAATGAAAAAAAAATGAAAAAAGAGATGGAAAAGCAAAAAAGAGAGAGAGAGAAAAGCAAATCTAATTTTCTTGTCCTCTGCCTACTTTTAAACTGGCAGAATTCCAAGGATCAATTGGAACCAATGGAGCTGGCTATGATTAAAGAGCCCATACACGCGCACGCACATATACACACACACAAACAAAAAACAGATTACACAGTGGAAGAACAAGACCAACGACCATTTGAAATGAATTGCTTACTCAAAAGGAGCTACTTCTTGGAAGGGACATAGCTGTGCCATTTAATCAGTACTGTCAAAATAGATGTCTCTATCAGAGCCTGTTATTTATTTTGCATCAAGACAGAAATAGTACCTGGTGAAGTTTGGGAAGAAAATACAACATTGCAAATTGCTTTTCTAGAAATGAAGAGAGCAGATTTATGGTGGAGATTGCTCAAAAAATGCACTGCAATATAACATAGGGGGTGAAGGAAAAAAGAAATGTATGTGCAATATTGCTGACTGTACTGCTGACAGGGCAGTAGTTCTGGAGGAAATAATGTTTACAGTGCATCTGAAAAAAAAAAACACCCAAAAACTAAAAACCAACTAACCTTCTCCTGAGATACTGGTTAGAATACAAGATTCTGAACACAAAAATACAAAATAAACTTTCCTGTGGCCACAAAAACAGAGCATTGGGAAAGAAAAAAAAAATAATTAAACACAACAACAATAAGAGCTCAAAACAAGCACCACAATGAACAACAATAACAACAACAACAAAAAAACCAACACAACAAACAATGCCAAAGAACAAAAGAAACAAAAAGAAAACAAACGAGAAAACAAAAATAATAATAAAACAAGCAAAACCAAGGGAAACTTCAAAAATGAAATACTAAATCTTCACTATTGAGTCTTAGGTCATCCTATGACTTCATATCATTAATAAAGAGCACTAGCACAGATCATCCAGAAGAGATATTCATTCTTTCTTTTTTTTTTTCTTTTTTCTTTTTTTTTTTTTTTTAATATCACAACCCTAATTCTTTTCTTCACTTCTTGAGAGAGTTTTAGCTTGATGCAGGAGAAAACATCTCTTAATATCTGGTATTACTCATCAAAGAATTTACTAGGAGGAAGACAGAGGTAGCATTTGTTTACACTAAAACTCTATCACACTGGTCACAACCACAACCAAGAAGAAATCATTTTTGGACCCTAGAATTGTAAATTATCACAAGTGAAGTATCATCAATACAATGTATATGAAACACTTATTTTATTATGCTTTTTCCCCATCTCACTGTATAGTTACGTATGTCTTCGGTAAATAAAAATGTATTACCATATTCTGTTCAGCAATGTTTTGAACTTAAATTTTCCATTTTAACAATTCAAACATTGAGTTCACCTAAAAGGAAATTGAATCAACAAATATTTTGAACAAAGTGAAAGCTGCTTTTCTAGGAAAAGAAAAACATGAGGGGTTTTATCAATTCTGGATCACTTATTAGAATCAGCATCCTTGTTGCATCCTTTGAATGCTGAATAGTCAAGATGCAGTGGAAAATACTCACAGACAAAGCAATTAAAAAAATTGTTTACCATGAAATTTTTTAACTTAGTAGCAACCAAACTGGGAATTATCAATAAATTCATGCTAAACAAAGAGACTTTTTCATAGAATTATTAAAGTTTGAAGAGATATCTAAGAACACCTAGGACAACCATCAACTCATCCCCATCATGCCCACTAACCATGTCTCTCAGTGCCAAATCTACACATTTCTTGAACACCCCACCATGATCCTGGACAGCCTGTTCCAGTGACAACAACAACAAGACTTTCACTTGTCTTGGTTTATTTTGGTGAAATGTGAAAGATCAAAGCACAGATCCTGACATAAAGTCAGAGTGGAGATCAACAGCAGCTTTTTCAAACCTAATGAGCAGATGTCAAGTGGATGGGTTGAGGCTCTTCTTGGTGGTGCCCAGTAACAGGGGCAAAGGGCACAAACAGGAGCACTGGAAGTTCCATCTGGGGAAAAACTTCTCTACTCTGAGAGTGATAAAGCACTGGAACAGGCTGCTCAGAGAGGTTATGGAGTCTTCTTCTCTGGAGATATTCAAGACCCACCTGGATGCTTTCCTTTGTAACCTACTGCAGAGAAGCCACTTTAGCAGAGAGTTGGATTAGATGATCTCAAGAGGTCCCTTCCAACTGATACAAGTCTGTGATTCTGTGTTTATAATTTGAAACAAGGACACCTCAAGAAGTACAATCAGTCAATTTTACACAGCAATGAACTTTCCACTTCATGTCTATTATTTGTTGCTTATTAAGTTCCAAAGGTCAGTAACTCAAAGGCCTGGGGTTGAAATATAGAAGATACTGAACTTGAGAACATATTACCCTCTTTCCTTCCACCAATAATCATACATTTTTAAAAATCTACATTTTCAGATTGACAAAAAAATTTGCTTAAGAATTTCAAATGAGATGACCAGGTAGGGATAATTTACTGAGAATTTGTATTTACCCACCTTTCTAATTTTACTATTTATATTTTAAAATCTTTGTGGTGCTTTTTTTCTTAAATGTTAAATATGAACTTCTTTGAAAATACTTATGTAATATAAATATGAATTAATCCACAGAAATTTATGCCTTTCTTTCCAAAATTTCAATTTAAGAGAGAAAATCTCTACAAGTATTTTTCACCAGTGACATTAATTTGCCAGGTTCTGATATTCATCAGCCCTTGATTCACAATATCCGTATTTCTCTGTTATATTTTTCCAAACAGCAGATTAGTTCTGGCAATACCAGCATAAGTATACTCTCCATATTATAATGAAGATTCTCATTCAGTAAAAGCTTTAGTTTCAACAGAATCAAAAGCAGCAATTACTTACTCAAATCATTTTCTGCCCTTCACCTTTCTCCTTCTTTTCAACAAAGACCATGACCTTGGAAATGCATCACCTGCACATCATAGAGAACAACTCAAAGAATATGAGTGTCACCTAGAGATCTTTGTGTATTGTGCAGAGAGAAGAAAATTCAAGGATAAACATTGAAAGACTGACAGAAGCAGACCAGAAAAAAAAAAAAAAAGAAAGGAAGTCATGAAGAATTTATGAAATATAAATTGAAAATACTCCTTAATTCCTCATTAAGAAGTCACCACAATCAAGATATCAATTAAATTAGAAGCAAGATTTAATTCCTAGCATGTCTTAAAGGTAGTTGGAAATCTGTATTTCACAAACAGTTCTGAAATTAATTATAGGTAGGAAAAAAACCCTACAGTCTGTATATTGTTAGGCTCAACTGGGCATGTTTGCTCTTTAAAAAATTCAACTCTTTATTAACTTTTTCCTTTGGTTTATAAGTGGCACAAGGCTGCAGTACACTTCTACACTTCTGAGTTTGTCTTCTGTTCAGCATGTAGACCAAAGGATCATAGGTGAAAAAGGCAGAGGACTGCAATGCAGGGAGCAGCCACTGGCAGTACAGAGTGAAAAGCAGCCATGGGACACCTGATTCCAAGTCGTCCAAGCATGGCTTGCATTTTAGCATCTGTCTGTGCTCTTAATAATTCCCAGAGACATCTCAAGCAGAGTCATGCTCTTGCTGAGGAATTCGGAAGCTTTGAGCTAAGAAGTTTGGGCTGAATGGATTTTTTTTTTTTGACAAAGGAGTAATAAAGCATGGAAATAAAGATTGTCAGATAAGAAAATCCGATACAACTTGAAAAAACAGCCTCTACAGCCCTTCTGAGAGAAGGCTTTCAGAAACAAATTGAAATCTATCTGCTTTTAGCTGAAAAACTGCTTCCAGGTTGTTTGAATCTTCACATTTTTGAAGATGGAAGTCTCTTCTAAATATCTAACATTTCTGACCATGGAAAATACAATAGGTTTAATTTTTAGAGCCTATGCCTTCTTTGTGCTACCAGATTCCTCCCCTGACACCCATTGTATCTCTGTCTCATTGGTCCTTCAGGGTGAGGAGCCCTCACCCACACTTCCCTAGGTTCCCAAGGTCTTCCTTTAGTTGGCTGTCTGAAAATCACTTTATTTTCCCCCTCAATATCTATTATGAGAACATTTATGCCTTTCAATATTGTAGAAAATTGTCAGATTTATACTTACACCAGATTAATATAAAGTTTGGTAAATATTTTTGGCTAAAATATTTCTTGCAGAAAATAATTCAGTAATCAGTAAAGTGCATTAAATACTCACATTTTGAGCATAAAGTAGGTTTCCTAAAAGGTGCATTGATAGTTAAAGAAAATAAGTGTTTATATTTTCTTCATTCAAAATAGTATTTTGCTTAGAAAATTTCCAACAGACTTATTTTAAAACTGTAAAAATAACTAAATACAATTTAAACAATGAATTTTGCCATAGATATATGAAGCAAGTAATTCGACCAAATATTCATTTATCTTAACATTTCTTTTATGTTCAATGCAGAATTGTTCTTTTTTTTTTTTTTTTTACTTTTCAGAATTACCAGCAAAACAAAAAAGATTCACTATTTACACAGCTGCATTTCTGACATGTATGCCCCAGTGTCAGGGCTGCATTTCTTATTCCTGGCTGGGCTTCCCAGGAACATTCCACTAGTTAATAGGAATAACATAGGTCAATTCAGGCTTGAGATAGGTAGGTGGTGTTTAGTGGATTTTTGTCCACATTTATTAGGTCTAAATTGCTGCCTTTTTATTACTTTATCAGTTTTTCAAAACCGAGATAACATTTCAGGCAGCAGGTTCTTCTGTGACTTTGACAGAAAGAAAAGTAGTAAAATCTAGTACTAGGAAATTGTAGTAAAAGGAGGTGTGACCAGACATTTTTCTACTTCAAAAGGTTTTGTTTACTTCCTTGCCATTCTCATTATTTTTATTTTTTTTTTTCCTTCCCTTTTTAGTAGCACTGTTTTAGAAATCTTGGCCCAGTTTATTTTACCAGCATTTCACATCATAATTTTTAGAAACCCACTGCACCAAGCTTTTGGACTGCTGTAAGGTTTGCCCACAAATTTTGCTTAGTGTGCTTTGGAAAGGTACTTCAGGTTGTTTTTCCGCTTTGGAATTCACTTCTGCTGAAGCTGTGGAGTTGGCATTACTTCACTAGGACTTAATCTTACATTAAATAAGAAACTCAAAGTTTTCTTTAGCATTTAATCAATTTCACACCAAAAATTCTCTTCCTCTTTGCATCCTCACAGCTTGCCCAAAATTTACTGTTTTCTCTGTTGCACCTTTTCATTTTATGTCCTCTGGACACTAATTATACTTCAGTAATTCTCACATTTCACTCCCCTTCTCTCCCTTCTTTTCACCATTTTCTCTCCACTCATCCACTGGATATGTATCTCTGACACCATTTTCTTCTCATGTCTCACTGAACACTTTCCCTGGTTTGGAGTTCTGTACTAGCTTCCCAAGCTTCCCCTGTGCTCCAACCATTTCTGCTTCTTCTCTACAGGGTCTCCTAACAAGGTTTCCTGGCTCTCTTATTTCTACATATCTGCTATTTTTGTCATACTGACATGCCTTTTTCCTTACTTTTTATTCATAAACCTCTACACACAGAAGTTGTTCAGGGCCTCCACCTTTCCCCTCCCTGGTAATTTTATGCCTGTAATAATCTCCAGATGCATGTACGTTAACATCATCCTCACTTTGACCAAAAGTTAGAACCACTTCTTTCATGAGCAATTTGAGTAATAAAGCAACAAGATACCAGTCTGCCTTTGTTAACTATTCTGTGATACTTGTTCTAAGCCTTTTCTGCCAAACAGTTATTTTATTGAGTTTATAGATGAAGAAAGTGAGCTCAAAAGCACTGTATTGGAAAGGCATTTTGGATAATATTTCTAGTTTAGCTTTAAGATATCCTTCCTGCCTCTCATCAGAAATCTGGCTTTGTTGCCTCAAGGGGCAACAAAAATATAAAAGGATCCCTGCTCACAGAACCCATGTTCCCCTGGCTTTAACAGGCCAACCCCAAGGTTCAATCCAAGGGATTTTACACCCCGGTCTGGGAACAAGGGCCATTGAATAGACTTAGAGCATACAATAAAAAGATGCAAGCAGTGAAGCTTTACTACAACTTAATCACTGTCAATAGTAAATTGTTATTTACATGCAACTATTGAAAGGAGGAACTTGCTGTATCAAATAATAAAAGGGGGAAAAAATGATATCACCATGCTATAGCTTCCATCTGTTCAGACATGGAAGGAGATCTTTTCATGACATTTCAAATAAAAATGATATTTGTTTATCCAAAACAGAGGCTATTAAATTGTACAGCCCATTCCTCAGGCACATCTCACTGAGTGCCTGAGCTGCAGGATACCACTCCGAAGGTGACCTCATTCTGAACACTGAATCCAAGTGAACAAAAAAAATATTTGTTTCTTGAAATGCGTTACAGCAGTTTTCAAAAAGCAACCCAGTGAGACTTGCAGCAGAGAAAAAAAAAATAATCTATTTCAGTTATTCTTCAGCTTGGTATATTATGCATCAACCTAGGGCTCCTTCTAGTAAGGCTCTCAAATTGTTTTAAGGGGAAAACAGAATGAATAAAATACGTATTATTACTACAGAACCAGTTTTTGCTCTCACTTATGGCAGGCTTAATTCAGAGTAAATCTAATGAAGTCAATGGTTTTCTAATAGCGTAAAAGGAAACAAATCGAGCTCTGAAGCTTCTCATGTTTTATCTGCCAAGTGTTTTCATGTTATGCTGGCAAATGGACAGTGACAGGATGTACAGGTTTTGGGAGCCCTTTGGCAGGCAACAAAGAAGCCCTATTATATCCCATGACAATGCAGCCATTTGCAAATGCTACCAGAACCAGACTTCATAGCCAGAAGCATAGAAGTTCCTCTCACTAGTTTGTTATCCTCACATGCTTACTTGCTATATTTTAAGGCAAAAAGACATCCTGGATGTTTCCTGGAAGCGATAATTGCAGTTGAATGAGAATTTTTTCACTAAAACCCAAATATGAAGGAGAAACATTAAATAGAAACTACAAACCATTGTCATGGACTCTTTTTGTCCTCATTTCAAACACAGGCTCACACTTTCTTCAAAACCCCATAACATCCAGCATCAGGTTCTTTTATTCAGTCAATACTGATCATTTTCTTTTGAAGATGAGCTTTCAATCTAACATTAATTACTTGCATTAATGACCTTCATATTTGCTGGAAAAAAAAAAAACAAAAACCAAACACAAAACAAACAGAGTCATTTGTCATGTTTAATTTTGTTTGGTAAAAAGAAGAGTAGATCCAGAAAGAAGCATTTAGCACCCTACATGGTTCTTCTAGAAAAGTCAGGCTCCTAAATCTGTTTACTGGCCCGAAAGCCAGACTTCCTTCTCCACACAAGGGCAGCAATACTTTCACATTACCTCCCTGTAAGGTTCAGAGTGCCCCGGCTGTCATGTTACCCTTTCACCTCTGCCCAGAATCTACCCAGTCCAATGAGAAGGTAAGGAGGCCTCAGCAAAAGAGCAGTAGGTTTCTCCCCAGGGGTGTCTGCCAGTTCCTTCTAAGACAGCTGCACAGTGAGTGCAACTGAGTCCAAATGAGTGTGGAAAGGGGAGGGCTGATGCAAACAGCTTGTATGTATCCAAATGCTCTCCCTACAGGTTTCCTCTAGGAATCCCACCATAATAACCTTATTTTACCCGCTGCATTGTGGTTTCAGGTGACCCACACCTCTACAGCACCTATTCCTCATGAGCCAGGCAAGAGAAATTTCACTGCAAGCTATGTGCTTGCAAAGTTCATGCTTGCTGGCAAGCCAAACAGTAAATTGTGAAAGAGTCCCAAACTAGTTCTCACTGAAGAGGTCTCTTTCTCTTCTTTGAGGCCTCAGCTATTTTCAAGGCCCATCTTGCCTATCAGTGGCAGCTGAAGTTGGTCAACAAGGCTCAGAAGTGGTTGGAAGAAAAAAAAATAAGTTTAATTACCTACAGGTATATAAAACCTCACTCCAGCTCAACAAAGCCAAACCATCCATAGCCAAGATGAGATAAAACACAAGAGATAACCATTGATGTCCTTCCTCACCCAGCCCTTCATCACTCTACATAACTAAATTTTGAGTGGGGATTCATGAAAAATGCTAAAAAAGGAGAGATTATCTGCATTAATTCTTGTTAGCATATCTGGGCATCAGCTTATCACCTGCTGTTAGTGTACTGAAACACAGAATAAAGCTGCATGTCTGAAAAAGACATTGGGTGCAAAATTGGACAGAAGAGTGTCAGATTGCAGTTATTCCATTCTTTCACACAAAATGTGAAATTACATGTTAACTGCCTTCTGGGCATACAGTAAGCATCCATTAAAATAATCACCATATGGCACTTTTTGGGATACAGTAACTTCCACGTTATTTCACAAACCATTCAGAGGAACAATTTCACAATGGACCCTGCAGGACCTTGAAAGGATTTTATCAGGTTACTGGATTAAGGATTTGATAGAGATTCTGAGGAAAAAGCAGGTGGAAATAACAGCTCACATAGTGCCTTGGCAGAATGATTACTGGGCTATATTCTCTGTTCAGATGGGAAAAGGAAATCCCTTGAAATAAAAAGTCTGGCTGCTGCTGATTAGCTGACAAGAATGAAATTGAACACTACGCACATAAAAACCCTATATGTGCTACCAACTGATGCAATTCATTTTCTCATGGTAGCATGGGCTTGGAGAGGAATCCATTAAGGCCCAAAGAAATTAATAACAGAGAAGAGAAGCATCCCCTACCTTGCATGATTTTCTTTAAACATGGCACACAAGTCTAGATTTGTGTTTGTATTTTATTTTCATCCCTTCCTTACTCATTAACTTTACTGCATTATATAGCCACGGCCTAAATTATTCTGCCTTTTTCTGTTATCAAAATATACCTTCCATCACTTTCTCTAGCTGAAAAAATAGTGTAATAAGAATATTCTATATGGAGTGGATATCTCTAAATCTTTGAGGAACTGCAGTTGTACCTGGAGTTTCTAACAAGACTAAGGCCACTGATTGAAAGCAAACTATAACTAAGGTTTATCTAAGAAAATTGTATCAAATTCTCTTTCTCCCAGTCTTTATCAGCTTTATCTTTTTTTCCCTGCAGTTTTACCCCTAGCAGAGTCATTTAAATGCATTGCCTGTTGGAAGACTCCAGTTGTGGTGATGGTACGTTAGGTGGCAAGTCCCATGAAGCATGCTAATACGCACTAATCTTTTAATAATGATGAATATTTGACTCTTTGTAATGGGGGTCTTTCTTTTTTAAAGAGGCTTTCACAAAAAAAAAAACCAAAAAAACAACAAAAAAAATCATCACAATGGTTGTCACAAGTAAGCTTCCCTTTTCTTTGAAAGAATTGACTGTAGTGGAAAAGATAATTACTTAGTTCCTTTATCTCCAAATTATTTGTAATAAAACCTGAAATCGCACCACAAGGTCTTTCATGAGGATGTCATAAATTAAGATGCATCGATGTATTTGGTGCATCTGTTCAGCTCTGCACTCCTTTGTCTTCTGCAAATAGCGCAGCAGCTTCAATACCCAGCAGACAGCATTTACGCAAATGATGTCGTGGTCTGTATCATTAATATTCAGCGATTGTCTGTCATAGACACCTTACTGTACATCTGTTATGCAAATTTATGTTAATTTTCACTCACTGACAGCTGCCTTGGTTCCCTCCCTAAAATGATCTTTTCCATTTTGAAGTTTGCAATCTGTTCCCAAAAATGTTAATCTAACAATTAACTGAAATTGCTAAACAGAAATTTTACGTGTTATGTCCAAAATAGAAACCAGTGTTTTTAAATAGATGGTGAATCTTCTCTTCACATCATTTGTTTTATATGTGATTCAGAGGAGGGTAAACATTGATCTTTGCACAGCCTGTGTTGGGATAAGTGACAATCTCCCTATACAGTAATAGGTTTTGCAGGAAATGATGCAGTCTTGTTTTCACACAGGCTATGGACATAAATTTTACTTTCTCATTAAAAGTTGATCTTTGCACAATTATTTTCTATTTGGACATTTTGGAATGTTATTAATACATTAGTTATTTAAACCTTTGATATTAAATAATGTAAACATATTTCAAACAAAGACAAAGCATTTTTAAAATGTTTCAGAGCAAAGAGAACACCACAACAGCATAATGTATCATGAGAAGTGAGATTCAAAGGCCTCAGAACCTAAAATCACATTGTTGGAGAAAAGACTTCAGCCTACTCTGCCCATGACAGGGCTTCTGCTTCAGAGTCATGAACCAACCAAGTTACACCAAATATCTCACATGGAACCAGCGGACATTTGGACAGGTGGTATACAGGACAGATTTTAAGGTTTAGACTTCAGTGAACATATGTGAAGAGTGCCTAAATGGAACAGTCTCCAACATAACCCAAAGTGGAACCAGATTGCTGGCACAGAATATTTACAAGTTCTGAGGCTCACCCAAAGCAAGGGAAAGTTTGACATGTGCCAAGGAGAGCTCGAGTCAGGCAAACATATGCAAGAGATGTCAAAATCAAAAAAGTAGTTCTGTGTCCCAGAGAGGACAGCTTTGAAACTTGGAAAGAACTAAACAGGGTCAGGTTGCAGCTATTATAAACGGGAGTTCAATAAGAGTCATATTCTCTATACATGGGGGAAGGGGGGGGAGTAAAAGACCAACAAAAAACCCCAGCAAAATCCCACTACAACCCTGCACGCCTAAACATGAATGCCAACTACTCTGAAGTAGAAACCAGTTAAGTAGACTGCCTGGCAGTGTAATAGAGTCATCCTGTAATAGATTTTTCAGAAACTATGGCCACAGAAGAATTTAAGAGTATAACACCTGGCTATAAACCATACAAAAAGAAAAGCTGAAAGACATTTAGTTATAACCATTAAAAATAGCATTACAATGTACCAGAGATTCAATATCAGTCTTCACCACAAAAAAATACAGTGGAGATACCTACCCAAGCCCTACTCTTATCAGGAAATAAAGTGCAGTCTATGTCAGGCTGAGCTGTCAAAATAAGAAGAGTTGGAAAATTAAACTGATAAATTAAAGAGCAGCATGTCACCTGACTGATGGCATCCCTCCAGGAGATCTCTTAGAAGCAAAGCTGCAGTTTTTAACAAAGAATACAGAAGAGCTCATTAAAAATCACAGAATGGCTGGGTAGCAAATATTGTCCTTTCCATCCAAAAAAAGGAAGCAGGGGAATTCTGAGTTGTAAACTACAAATCTTCAGAAAAGTTTCTGGAACAATAATTAAGACAAAAGTATAAAATCACCAAAATGAGAATTCTATGAGACCAAGCTGGGAGAGCTTTTATTAAGGAAAATTGTTTGTCTCTCGTCTATTGTAATGTGCCAAGTGTGTTAAACAATGGATGTTGAAGACCATTTGGTAAATAAGTTCACTTGAAAGCTGAAGTACTTAATTGAAAAAGTATTTCCTGAGGAACCAATTAGGAAAGGAAAGTAATCATGTAAGAAGAGTGAATATTCTGTTGCAGTTCAGAAAATGATTGACAAAATCAGAGCAAATAGAAGGATACAACTTACTCTCAAGTTAGAAATTCACTAGTGAAAAACTGCCAAGCCGTTTTAGAAACTGCAATTAATAAAATTACTTGGAAAAGGACTGAACAGCCATATCAGTGTTTGCAGGTGTCAAAACTTGGTCTAGGTTTGTCTAGACAAAGGGGTGTGCTTGACAGACTTACAAAGGTCTCTTCCTTTTAAATAAATCACAAGGCAGATCTTGGACAACTGCAATTCAGTGTCATGTACTGAAAAAAAATCTAAGGATACGGGATATAACATTTTAAGGAATCCTGTGAAACATCACATTCTACTTTTGAATATTGCAGGCCACTATATCATAAAAGTATTCATTGTAAGTTTATCAAGCCCCAAGTTCTGTTCTGATCAGTTATCATGCATATCTATGGTTATCAGTCTCCTCAAAACAAATTTTAAACTGTTTATAAAAACATTCAAGAGGTTACAGCTGAAGATAATGGTTTATAACTGGATCCCTAAAAAGGAAGATTTGGACTCCTGTGTTTCCCTTTTTTTTCCCCCTAGGAAGTACTGGTACTGAAAACTGTTTAGTTAATCTAGAACTTGCAGTATAGCCATCGGACTATTATACTAACTTAACATAAGAAAAATCCCACTATGAGATAGGTTAACTTTTATTAACCGACATTATTGACAGTGAGTCATTCTACAGTCATTCCATGCTGTTTCCTGTGAATGTTCTTCTCAGCCATTATAAATACCATGTTACTACTAATTCCTAAAACCTGATCCACCTGTTTTTTTTTCTTTATTTCATCAAATTTTCAGGGGACACAGGACAGTACACCAAAGGTTGTCCCTCTAACATCATCTATAATGTTGGAGTAAAACAATGGGATGATAATAGAAGAAAGCAACTGATAGCAGTGGGCCAGGTCCCAAAGTTATTGTACCCACCTGGCAGCCCAACCAGCACAGCCCTGACTGCTGGATGCTCTCCTTCAGTCTCCAAATGCAGGGCTCTCTACCTGTGCTGTCTACCTACTCCAAGACCAGGGAGATTTAGAAAAATTAGGTCTACAAAGAAATACAGTTTCAGAGATACAGTTTTCATTGTTTGAAAAAGAGCAGTCAATATAATAGGAAGAGCAAAGTGCCAAAGAGCAGCTGCAATATAACTAAACTTAGAGCTTTGTTGGTCAACAAATCTCCAAACAGTGATTTTTTCCCCTCCCTCAATGCCTTTTTTTTTTCTTGTTGTCATTATTGCTTTTCTTCTTTAAATACAGTGTCATTTTACTGTCATATGGCCAAATCAATCATAAGGAAAAACAATGTGAAGAATTACATTACTCAACTTTGACAGTATTTTTATACTATGCAAGCCTCAAGTTGCTGCATCAGGAAGAGCTCAGAGCTAGAGCTAGAAAATCCCACCTATACAAAGGAGTTTAGGCAAAGAAAGTTTCTCCATTTTGATTTTCTTCTTCACATTTTGGAATGTAAACAAGTATTTCAGTATTTCCTGTTAAAAAATGTCACAGTTGTGACAGTCTGAATAGCATATTTTTTCTTCCAGAAAACAAATACTGGAATATGCTTTTCAATTTTGCAGCTATTTTAATTATATAGACAAAATAAATTTCATCAGAAGCAGACACTTAAAATGAAAAATCAAAACATTTTGTTCTGAAATTGGTAAAGCTGTTGGTTTTGTTATTGAAAAAGGTGTTCTCCCAGATCAATAAAAAGAAAAGTAATAATTATTTTATTATATTTAACTATTTCATTGGAAGTGGTGGGAGGGAACTTCAAAGGCATCTCTGAAGAAAGTTTCTTGAGAAAGTAGGAAGGAGAGGAATGAAGTAACACAAGCACATACCCTGCCTCTCTGTGGGTGATCCACCTGTCATAAATACAGACACAAGATAGTAGACAAGAGCAAGCCTTCTCTGGAGGCTTAGGATTTCACACCAGGTAAAGAAAATATCTCCATTCAACCCACAAAATAAATGCTCAAATTAAGAATGGAAACAAAGCAACAACAGAAAACAAAACAAAAAAAACAAAAACAGAAAACATACCTTCCAGGTTACCAACAATTTCTGTGCCTACATGAGACCAAAACTCATTTCTACCCTCTCCTCAGCAAATCTGAGCGCTAAAGAAGTAAGCTTCTGCTCTCCACCTTTAAAGGCTGCAGTTGCAACCTATGAGCAACCAGTGGCTGAAAAGCACCATCCCAAAGAAGTGCCCTGTCATCAGATCTTTAACTGCTGTTTCCTGCTCGCCAGAATTCTGTTCACAAATGAAAAGCACTTAATCTATCATGTCATCATACAAAAAACATTTAACCCAGGAAAAGCATTCTCTTTAGTTGGGGTACTGTTGGGAGCCTGTCAGTTCCTCTACTTCTCAGCAGTACCTCTACTTCATACATCAACTCTCATTTCCAAAGGTAAGTGTTTATCAGGATGTGATTTCAGTTATAGGAAATTTAAAGCCATAAGTTTCAAAACAGATGTAATGAAATAGTAACTAAGGTAATAGAAAAAAAAAATCAATATAGATTGCTAATAAATTATGGTCTAAGAGAGACTTTTGATCACTAGATTGCATTAACCTCTTCTTTTCACTCAGTTTCACTTAATCTAAATGCAATTAATCAACTACATATTTAGATAAAACTTCTGCTAGTCCTACAAGTATCAGTGACACATGAACAACTGTCATTTGTGTGACATTGTTCTGCTCCTTTAAAAATGCTGTAGCAATGAAGAATATAAACAAAATAGAATCAGCATAATTAATTATGTTTTGGGAAAGCACGATAGCTTAAATTCATGAATGTGCATATGCTAATACTTGCTGAAACTTATACTATTACAGTAACAAAATGAATAGCAAAACGATGCAAGTTCACTCAGTAGTCTGGAGCAAGTTATGAATATCAGGTGAGGACACATCACCAACGCTGTGATGTAACTGTGGCTGTAACTGCAAATAACTGAGATTGAACCATGAAAAGTGATTCCTATAACATGAGGACAAAGCAGCTTTAGACATTCATTTTAAGTATTTTTGTATTTGGGCTTAAAATAACATAACATCTTCCCAAATTCACTGAAAAAACTTTCATTAACCTGCATAAAAGAAAAAGTCAAGTCTTAGCTGAACAGCAATAAGTGACATTTTGATCCAGGTAATATGAGGCTATACAAAGCACAAATTGAGTTAATTTAGGTGTGCAGCAGTATATGTAAGTTCAGAAATTTGCCCAGCAATTTTCATTAAGATGAAGTTCTTTTCAAATGCCAAATATTCCTTTGGGAAAGGTGGCAACAAAAGAAACCCCACAATCCCAGATAAACTTTAAGCTGAATTACTTAAGTAGTAAAGCAGTGCAGATTAGAGAAACTCACAGAGAAACTCACCTTGAAAAAATGCATATACTCACCTTGTTAACTTCCTGAGTTCCTACATTCACATATCTTTGGTCTTTGTTTTCCATTAATTCTAGTAAATGAGGATATTAGTAGCAACGTTAAAGAAATTTATGTCTTTAACAAAAATAATACCCCTGAAAAGCTAGATCATTGTATTTAAAGCTCACTCTTGGATGAATTCCAGCATGTGCACCCTACAAGCTGTGCTCAGAGCTTTGAGGAGGAAGCGCTTGGGCAAGCTGTGCCTTGGGGAAGAGCAGAGCACTCTCCAGCCATGTGCATGTTCATTGCTCATGGCTATTTTCACACAACTCATCAAACTTCCAGCTGAAAGTAACTTGACTGAATTCATGGCTTAATTGTAGATGTCTTGTATGTTTCCATCGCATCGCATCATATTTACACTGAAAAGGTCACAAGCTGAACTTTGTAAAACATTGTAGATCCAGTACGGTGAGTCACTTTTACATATGACTAATCATTGTTGACTAATCACTTTTACATATGAATAGACTTAGCTTTCCTCAAATGTGTTTTAATACAGGGCTTGGGATAAGGAGGTGGCACCCTGTCTGCGGAGCCACACAGTCAACTACAATAAAGGGGATACTTTTTTTTTTTTCTTTTCCCCAGGACCTTTCAGTCAAACCATCCTTCTATAAGAACCAAAGAAGCATTTCCACAAATGTATCTGCCGTCTACTCCACTCTGCAAATTTTTAGGCTTAGTTTTCTATGTCCTGGCAGCTACACTTTCCCAGGCAGAATGATTTGGGCAGCCCTACAGCAAATAGTAAGAAATGAGATCACTGACAAGATGTTCCCAATTCTTTTTCCCATCCTCTTTTTGCACTGCAAGTTATTATGAATTTTCAAGGCAATCATTCCTGTGACATTCGAGCACCTGGATACAGGCAATATGCTTTGACCTGTCAGGCTACTGCAAAGTCTTACTCACTATAAAATCAGACTGTTAAGCCTCTTCCAGTAGACAAAATCTCTATATTCTCTGTTAGTGTGGAGAAGATTACAACATGGAGCCTGTTCTGGAGAGTCATTAAGTGAAAAAGCATTGCAAACAAGTGATATTTTCCATGAGTTTTTCTTCTGTCAGCTCTAGATATCGTCACAGTTACATTACCCACCATGCTGTGCAAAGTGTCAGACATAATAATAAAACAGAAATCTACAAAAGTGGCTTTAAGCTAGTAAAGAATGTCAATTTTGTGGCAGTCTTTATTAATCCTGTTAACTGCACTATTTTGAAAAACATAGGATTTCATAAGACTTGTAGTACAAGCAGTGTTTGGATAGATGTAGACACAGAGAAATGCCCACATATGCACATACAGAGAAAGTTAAAGAAATGACTCGGTGGCTGGCATCTGGTTATGTCAAAGTCAATAAAGTTAAGAAGACTGTATGCTAGGCTAGTTGTTAGGCTAGTTAACTTCTCCTTGGTACCGTAAGAAATTTTAATGTCACTGTTTACAGATGTAGTTTCATGCAGTTGAATAATATCGTCTCCCTCATCTATGGGATGAGCTGTCAGACTGAGTTGTGTTTCCCTCTCCATAGCATGTCATATTCTTAATGAAAAACTTCTGTTTTCATCAGGGAAAATCTTATCCTCCTAATCACATGTAATTACAACAGTATCGTGTACAGTCTGTGAAGTACCTTTCAAAAAAATTTTTCTGCTTTCAGAATCACTCTTTTCTCTCTTTACTCCATGTGTCATATTCAGATTTACTACTGCTACAAAATAATTGAGCTAAATTTATAACTGGGGTATAGAACCAAAATATTTTTACAATAAAAAAATCTGAAGAAAATAATATAAAAAACCCTCCATCTCCTCAGCAATGTGGGCTGCTCTGAAAGTAACGCCTCCTATTTTATTATGTTGATCCACAATGTTGGAGGTGGATGCTGGTGGTATGGCAGTAGAGGTTGAAACTTCTAACCAGGATTCCATTACATTTTGTTGCCATGTGACAGCAGCAGACAGCAGCAGACACAAAATGGTGTCTGACACAGAAGGTTGTGTGAATTCCTCAGTGCAGAAAGAACTGCCCTCATTGACATTCAGCAACACTTGAATGTTTATGGAGAATGTTTATGTAGACCAAATAGTGGATGTGGGCACAGGGAGGTAGTGGGTGGTGTGTTTCAGCGGTGGCAACAATAATGTGAAAGACAAGGGCAAATGCAGGATCCTACGCCTGGAGAGGAATAACCACCTGCATCAATATGGGCTAGGGGATGCCCTGCTGGAGAGGAGCTCTGCAGAGAAGGACCTGAGTGTCCCTGTGCACAACAGTTGGCCATGAGTCAGCAGTGTGGCCAAGAAAGCCAGTGGTATCCTAGAGTGCATTAAAAAAAACATGGTCAGCAGATCGAGGGAGGGGATCCTCTCCTCTATTCTGCTGAGGTGAGGCCGCATCTGACGTGCTGTGTCCAGTCCTGGGCTGCCTAGTTCAAGAAAGACAGGAAGCTACTGGAGAGAATCCAGGGGAGAGCCATAGAGACCCAGAGCATCTCCTTTATGAGGAAAAGCTGGGAGACCCGGGACTATTCAGACTGGAGAAGAGAAGACTGAGAGGGGATCTTATCAATGCTTATAAAGATCTAATGAGAGGGAACCAAGTGGATGGAGCAAGGCTCCTTTCAGTGGTGTCCAGCAACAGAACAAGGCAATAGGTACAAACTGAAACACAGGATGTTCTGTACAAGCATGTGGAAAAAATTCTTTATTTGTAAGGGTGAAAGAGCACTGGATCAGGCTGTCTAGAGAGGGTGTGGTGTCTCCTTCTATACCTACTGTAGGGAAATGCCTTAGCAGTGGGTTTGGACTAGGCAATCTCCAGAGGTTCCTTCCAACCACTATGAATCTGTGATTCTGTGACGGTGTGACTGATATTTCAGTTTTGTTATAGTCAGGTTCACAACCAACATCAAATTAACAAAACCTAGTACTTCAATACTGCTTTTTATACAGGAATGCTTTGTTTATGTAATCACTGACTTATTCACTTATCCACTGCTCAGCTCTGACTAGCAAACAGCTTTATTTTATTGCTGTAATTTCTGGCAATGTCACGGCCTTTAAAAATACAAAATTAAACAATCATTCCAGGTATGGTCAAAAATACTACTACTTCCGTACAAAACTGCAAGTAGTATTTTTTTTATATTTGAAAATTAATTCCTCTGACTGTTTAGAGATACACCTATTCCAAAACAGAATTAGAACTGTAGGTGGTCTGAAAGTACCCATGGTTTATATCCTTGCCTGTTTTCAACTGATAGGAGAGAGAGCTGTTACAAGGAAATTTCCTGAAGCTTTCATGGAAATATCACCCACAGTGCAGGTGACATTGCTAGGGTGCAGGACATCAGCAAAGAAAAGAGAGAGTTTTCATTAGTAGGGTCTCAGTTAAATGAGATATGCAGGGTTGATACTGGGCAAATTGACTTCCTTTGCACTGTTTGCTCTGTACAGCTCTCCTAACAAAGCAGGGCTTTCTTTGAGGAGTGAGGAGGTAAAGCTCTTCCTGAGGAATGATAGAACTTCCAGGGAGCTTCCAGTGAAGACACCTGAAGTCTATAAGATCTGCAACAAACATCAGCACATTCAGTTTGAAGTGCAAGGCATAAATCTTTCCATCTGCGCTCTCTAAAGAACATGCACATTTAAGGGGAAAAAAAAAAAGCTTCACATACCTTATTGCCCACGTATACCTACATAACTGGACTTTCTGGCAGTCATGGTGATAGGAACAGTGAAGGGAGAGGAGCTGCAGTCCAGGGTCAGACAGAGCTCAATGGTCTGCAGACATAATGGGTGCAGTGAGGCTGAGGATACCTCCTGATCTGAGGAACCCTTACACATTTTGAAGACTTCTCTTCCTGAGCCAGGACAGATAAACTAAGTTCACCAGCCAAGCTCAGAAAAAGGTCCCTTTGGAAAATCTAATCATTTTGAGCTTTTTGATAGCTTGATCACTTTCTAAAAGCCCTGAGAATTCTCTTACTAGTTTCATCTCCTGTGCCATCATCACTGATTTGGGTGATAGCACCAACTGCAGCAATGAGGGTGACAATTTTATCCTAGCTGTAATAGATATCCTGTTCAGTATATGTTGTGACCAGCTCTTAGAATGGGATTTGTGCTGAGTGAGCTCATACACCTCCAAAGAGAAGCCAATCACTGCAGACAAGAAAAAAAGAAAAACAACAAAGAAATTCAACACCAAAACCCCTACACTATTTACAGTACTTGAATCAAGATGTGAAGGAAGAGAGGGCCCACTATAGAAAATAGGCCAACCACATTTTTTTGCTTTCAGGAAAGCAGCATATGTAGTTTGTTAGGAGCAGGAAGATGGACACTGGCAGCCTCTCAGCCTGACATCCTGAGTCACCAGCTCTGCAGCATGTATTTGGCTTCCCTGCCCTGGTGTGAAGGTATTACCTCAGTCTTGCAGCAGCAGGCCAGTCAAGGTGGACCTTATCAAGTCTCCAACTCTCTAGAGAAACAGGATTGATGAAATTGCACACTATGCAATCTAAGGAAAACACAATCCTTATTAATTTTAAGCTTACCATCAGGAAAGGAAATAAGAGTGAAGAAGGCAAAGCAAATTATCACAGAAAGTATTTCACTACCATGGCCAGCTGAGCTTAAGGCCATGCATGCTTTCACTGGTTTGGTATGTTCTGAAGGAGGAAGGAGGTTCCAAGTTTGTTCCATTTACCGTGTGACCCAGAGCAGGCTGCTCCACCCCTCCTTGCACAGCACGGGGCTGCCAAACCTACTGCTGAGATTCCCTCACTGCCTCCTCTGGGATGGAGAGGACAGTACAGCTTCTTCATTTCTCTCCTCTATGGGTTGTCAGCACCATGATATAGCAGTTATTTTATTGTTTTTCTTTTTCTCCATATTCTGAGTTATTTCCAGCTCTTCCTTAGAGGATATATAAATCCATTCTTAACAGTTTATTCCTCGAGCACTAGGGACAACCAGATAAAATAATGCAAACTATGGAATGTAGGCCAAGTATCTGTCCTAATACTCAAAGTGAGTTTCACCATGGACTGTGAAGGGATTCAGACTTGGCCCTATTTCTGCAGATATGGAAAACATTAGTGAAGCTTTAGAACATGCCTGGGACTCTGTCCTAACCTCTATTGAGTAGCTATAGGAAAAATGTAAGAAACATAAATTTCTCCTTCGGTCACAAGCCAGGACAGGCAACTTGTCCAATGCGCCATCTGTCAGAGCTTATTTTGAAGGTGCCATTTGTCTTGCAGGCTACCAGAAAACTAATATATTCACAGTCCTCCACAGCATCTACAGCCCTCAGGGAAAAGTGTGCTTCTTGTGTAGGATGATGGCATGGCCCAGAAGGGGCTGCAGCCAGGGCATAGAAATGTTAGGCCATGCTTTTCTGTACTGCTATACCAGCTAAACAGGTTTAAGAATTCATAATTACCAATGGTGATTTATTATCTCATTATCATCACAAAAATCTAATCAACAAGATCATTAAAAGGTTCAGATTTTTTTGGATTGGAAGACTCTGGCTTGTATATTCTGCTTTGTGTTTGGAGTAGAGCTCCTTAGCTCCACTGTCTGAGCAGAAGTGGACTTGGCAAAGGAGAGGTTCTAATCAACTTCATTTGTATTTTGCCTTCTCTCACAGAAACTGAGAACATATGTCAAATCAAGCAACCACAGAAGTGTCCAGGATCGTGGTTTTCATTTTTCTGGAAAAAAATGGAACAGATGGAGGGCCAAGTAACCACATCTATTCATTGTACGTGACTTTTGATCATGGGTGTGTAAGAGGTTAAACATCAGTCTTTCTCCTGCAGTTTGCCAGTTCAGATTCAAGCAGTTTGATGTGTATTTCTTATTAAACACTTTTGCATGAAAGTGAAAAAAATAGATAAGAAATAGGAAAAAATAACCACTGCAACTTGTGAAGTACAATGCCTGAAGGACTTAAAGAAGTTTAGAATTACTATGGAGTACTGCAATTTTGCTATGGTAGGGAATTTAAAATCTCTCCATATGGCTTGGACTTACCACAGAATAATGCTCATAGATACTGTAATTTCATACCCAGCAAGTGAAAAGGGTGATTTCTACATAACAGTATGTCACTTCCTTCTAAGGCAGACTGTTCTGTATTCTGAGCATTCAGCTATGTCTTTTCTGGTGCTGAAATCAAGCAGCTCCCTGATAGCACATGTGAAGGGTTTAGTTATGTTTTGTGTTCAATATAAAGATCCAGGCGTGTTGTATTGCCATGGCAAATTTAGTGTGAAAGAATGGATTAGTCATGGCAAAAATGCTAAGTATAGATGAAATTCTGCAAAAGCCATGGGCTTGTTTTCTGGCATTTCGGTGAAGGTTGTGTCATTCTACTTATTGGAGAGTTTTTTGCTGATTTGTTTTTTGTTGTTTCGGGTTTCAAACAGAAAAGTAGCTGAGAGTGTGCTGGGTGAGACGGTGCTGCAGCTGAAGGGGAGCAAAGACCACTATAAGAATATTGGCTTTCCATAAAGATAAACAATTTACTGTTTACATCTATGTTGCCTCAGAATTCTAGCCATTGGCAGGGATTCTCTACATTTCATGATAGACACAGCAAAGCCCCTAGCATGCTTAAAAACTAATTACAAGATGATAGTAGGCAGATAGGTACAGGACTATAAAGAAGGAGTGGTAGAGACCATTTCTTAGATGTATTTCCAGCCACTCAGCAGTCTATTCTCCAAAAAGGTTGGGTGGCAAGGAAAGGGAAAATGTGAAGGACAATTATGTCCAATAACCATAAAGTATAATGTTTATATATATATATATAAATACTTTCCTAGTTCAAAGTATGAATTTGTCAGAACTAGCTCCAAATGCATATAGACCACAACTAGTGAATTCTAGTACAGAACCTAGGACATGGCATGGTCTGCACACTGAGTGGCCATGATTGCCTTCAGCTGATATGAGAGTTTCCTCTAATGTGCATTCATTAGAGTATCAAGGACAAGACAGATTGATTTCAATTCAAAAATAAAAGACATGAGTTTCTCACACTCACCAATAATTATAGTATTTTTCTCCTTGTTTTTGACTATTTTCTAAAAAACTTTTGTTTTCAGTTTGAGATCTTGAACACAGAAATCAAAGCTATGCCTAAGAAATTCTATTGTTACCCCAGCAACTGGTATTGTCATATACATCAATTAAGGATACTAAATAAAAGTAATGACTACACAGAGAAATATCAATTCCTACAGAAGGAATCTCCATTCTGGCTAATAAGAAGCTGTTTTTTCAGTTTATGGCTTTATGTGAATAGAAACGCATATGCAAATAATGACATTTCTCCAAATGAAAAACCTTCCAATTAAATTACTTTATAAACTTTTTATTGCAGAACTTTCTATTTTTTTGGCTACATTATCCCTGACTTTGGACTTAGTAGACAATATTCTTTTCCCCCAAAAGCTGGAAATCTAAATATAAAAAACAAGAACCATTCCTTCAAATTTTAAACAATAATTTATACCCCAATTACCTATGGCTTAGTTCTACAAATCTGATTGAAAAACTTGTGCAGCACTGAAATTTGTTTTTTAGTTAAAGCAAAATCTAACATATTAAAACATGTTAATACTGAACTGACTAATTTGGCAAGTAGTATGTCTTCTGTTTATCACCCTGCATCTAGAACAGCATAGTCAGCTATGATTAAAACATATAAAAGTCACACAAATGAAATGCAACCTTTTAACAAAGAAACTGTATGCATAGGATGCTGACTAAATTTGAAAATATCAAGTATGTATGTCCATACCTGAGTTACTTACCCTATACCCCTTTCACAATTATTGGAACGTTGTTACTAAGGTGCTATTAGACATCTACATGAGGGAAGAGATCTCCAGACTATTCTTTCCACTGACTTTAAATACCCAGTATATCAGACATATTGCTAAACATCGCAGACACCACAGTTTAGGTGAGCTAAATCTCACCCTATATATCTTTTGCCCTATTTCTGTACATCTCATATGTCTAAATCCCATATGTCCCACTACTACAGTAACATTTTTATAAGGAATTTCTCAGGAATCTTGACATGTATAAAATATCATGAGATTTAAGTTCAGTTTTGCAAGAAGACCACGGAAGACATATCTAGAGCTTAGCAACAGCAATAACAGCTGCTCCTAATGACCACTGAGTACTTAAAAATCTCCCTTATCGAACCATATACAGAAAAATATACCACAAAGGTAGGAATTACTTCATAGAATTGAGACAATTTTAAAATTGAAAGTTATCCAAACCAGTGTGGCTCTGATTTGGTCATTGACAGCAGGGACTCTTTCGGAGAGGAGGAAGTCCTAGGACAGCTAAAGTAGGTGAAAAGCATCACTCTGGAAGAGTGAGACCAGAACCTAACATTTGTACAGTAAATTTAGGTGAGATTAATTTTTTTTTTTTTTTTTTTAATAGATGATGCACTTTTTTTAGTTGTTGGAAGCAAGGCCAGCTTCAAACCAACATCTGAGACTGGCTTCTTCATGCAACCCCAGCAGAGCTCACATGCTTTAAAGAAAAATAAAGCCACTGGGACATTAAGAGTCTGCCAGCAGGTGTACCTTTGAAGTTCCTGTTACTTATTCTATAACATCAGAAGGAATAAAAATTGCTTTTCAGGATGTCAGATAACAACATGGTCAAGATGGGCACCACAAAATGTGACACACATAGAGAAGTGACACACTAGAGATCACCTAGTTATGTCCAGGTGACTGACATCTCTATACAGTGCCTTTCAGGCTACTCAGGCCATATAGTGCATTAGCGGCCTATATGGTTTAGTTTTGTCAATCTATATAAGATGCTTCATTTTGTGTGTACATACACACCAACACTGAGCAATAAAAGCTGCTGAAGATGATGACAGGCCTGTGCCACTGAAATAGAGTTAAGGTATGCTCTGTCATAACTGAGGAAGAAAAAATGGCTTTTAAATGGAGAGCTGTGATAAATAATAAATGTTCAGATTTCAAATAAAATTGTTAATCAGTCAGAGGAAGTAGTGTCTGTGTATTTTTAGCATAAAAATATTAATAGATTTCAAAGGCAGGAATGTACTTCTGAAAACAATGGGTTTTATCCACCTGAATTTCACTTAATTTGTCATTTCAAAGTGTTTCATCTTTAACTAATACAGGAAATCAAAATTGCAGTTATGTAAAATTTCCTAATATTGGGCTGGCATTTTCTGGTTTTCTGGATCACTACATCAATCATGTTTGTAGTAACATGTTTGTACTCCTTGAGGGAACTCATGTGCCTCCTAATCAAATAAATTTAATAAAATTAATTTCCCCTGCAAATCACAGGAATGATGGACAATATTTCAATTCCAAATCATTGGAGCCTTTAATACCCTGAGATGTTCAAGAAGGTCATAGAATCATTAAGGTTGGAAAAGACCTCTAAGATCATCTAGTCCAGCCATCCACTCACCACCAATATTACCCCAAATAACATCCCTAACTACCACATCTGCATAGTTCTTGAACACCTTCAGGGACAGAGGGTCCACCACTTCGCTGGGCAACCTGTTCCAATATCTCACTACTCTTTTGTAGAAGATTTTCCTAATATCCAACCTGAGCCTCCCCTAGCTCAACTTCAGGCCATTCCCTCTCAAAGGTAGCCATCTTCTAGGTGGATATTTTGCAGCAGCCAACAGCTGACAGTTTCACCTGTTTCTTAACAGAAACCTCAGAATTTACTCTGAATCTCGGAGAGCCTTTTTGTGATTATCCTGGAGCCAAGGAAAATCACAGGAAGAAAAACAGATGCAGACACTTAAAATGAAAACTCATAAAGAGAGACTGTGAAGGACATTCTCACACTGCTTTTGTGCTCCTGTTTTATCTCTCCCATCACCTATACTTTTTCTCTTACATAGACATGCACCTGAGGATAGGAGTCATCTCATTATCTTTATTCATCTAAAAATCAGGTGTCTAGTCTAAACTGGTTATCTAGGTTTTCTCTAGAGTCTGTACAGAGCAAGTGAGAGGCAGGCACATCCAGAGGCCAATTCACTCACCTGCATTAGACACTCAGAATGGTATGAATCAGACTTTAGAAATGCTCTTCTCTCTCCCTGACTGCAGAGGGAATGCAAAAAACGTGCCCAGTGGCAGCTAACTGATGAAGTTAGAAAAAGTAAATATCACTCCCTATGAGGCTATATCCTGCTTTTGGAGTCTGTGCTAGCCTTTATTGTGATTTATCAAGATAGCAGAAGAGAATAAATCTGTCACTGAAACAAACCAGTAGAGAGGTTGGAAACTAATCTGAGCTCTAACTGAGAGAAAGTGTTTGAAAAGTGTCCGCAAGTCTTCCACAAGCACCATCATGTTTTCTGCTTCAGGTAAGAACTGGAGATGGTGAAATAGCTCAAGAAAAGCAGACATGGTTCTGATGCAAAGCAATTGCCATGAGATTTAGTCCCAAACTGAAAAAGTTAAAGATGCTGGAATGGTTCAGTAAAGCTCTGAGTAACAAAGACTGCCTAAAGATCATTTGCAGCTGCAGGTTAGTGTAATATGTAGTTGGCCAATTATGATGCAAGATAGGGCATATTGAGAACACAAAGCACAGTGCATTAACTACCTGTGTAATTCATGGACACAGTCATTATTTACTACAGCTCTGAAGAAGCTCCCAATAGCCCCCTCAGGAATTAGCACTCACTCTCTGCTTGTAGCGGTAGCATTCATTCAGTTAAAGCCCAATATACCTCTCATAGAGGGTGAAGATGAGAGTTATAGAGAAGGAGAGTTGTTTAATATGTGGCCTCACGTGGCACACTACTCAAACAGTTTCTGGAGAGAGGACTGCTCCTTTCCTCCTGGAATTCCAGCAGTGCTCTGCACTAAGTTCTCAATACACACTGCACAGCAGCAGAGGTGGAAAGGTCAAAATCTTCACTAGCATTAAGTGCCCATTCTAAGGCACCTAACACATGATATTTAAAAAAAAACAGAGCATTCTGTAGCATTTGGAATGCAAAAGGAACTGACTTTTGCGATTTAACTTCTGACATTGGATCTTCAGAACTTGAAAAAAAAAAAAGCGCATTTTGAGATTTAAACATTTAGAAATTGGGACAAAGAAAAAGAAAACAATTAAAAAAAACCATCAGGTTAGGAATTCTTATTAAAAAAATAATTCAAAATTCTGCCTTAGCATGAAAAGAGAATGCAATGGTAGATACACACAGATATTTCTTCATATCAACAGACAAATGCCTCAATTGAAGATTTTCCTTCTTACTGCAGTTTATCCTTTGTTTCCTTCATGTCCTCCCAGTATTGCAAATGTCCCACAGAAAACATTTCATCAAACAAACCTTTCACTCCTTACACTATCAGCTGCATTTTTGAATGGGAATACTGAAGGCTTCACCTACGATCTTTTGAAATTGTGCCCTGCAAAGCTTAATGAAAGTGAAACCTTACATGTTTGGTTTTTTTCTTAGTTATTTATCTTTTCAACCAGACAAGAGTATCTGTGGGACTACCTAACTTCCAAAAATTCTTTGTCCTTTTCTTCTTTCAGTTTTCAAAATACTTCAATAATTCATCTTTTCTTTCTCCCAGATTCAATATCATCTACATTTTGCTTCATTAAGTCAGGAAAAACCCTTCTAGTGAAAGTAAAGTATCTCAAGACAATTGGTTAGGGAGTCACAGCTATCAGCGCTGCAATTTAATATCGGTGCTCCCTTTAAATAAATGATCATTACAAGTTTTACTTCAAGAAGTTCAGAGAATGAGCTCTACAGTTTGCACTGTCCAACTATTTTAAAATGGAATTAAATAAATCTTCCAATTTTATAAAAGGGAGAAAATTTGGAAGGCTCAACTTAAAGATGCAAAGGCAGTCTGATAGTGTAGCCAGCTCACAGTCCAACAGAAGAGTGTTTGTGCTGATGGTCATCTCTTTTTTGAAGGTAAGGGTACATAGACTGCTTATGAGAAGCAAGGTGTTTGTGGCATACTTTGGTCACATCTATATTAACAAGCACAGTCTATGAACCATGTACAGACTATCATCACCAAAACTGATCCAACTGGAAGAAAATCTGGACATAATTTCTGGTTTCAGTTCTATTTCTAAAGAAAGGACATTTCTAGCCTCTTTCTTTGTGATTAAAACCTTGGACATGCAGACTGCTAGAAAACTGATGTAACCAGATTGTCAGGATGGAAAGAAACAAGCAGCTGGGATCCCCATCTGCTGCAATAAGGAGCTAAGCTAAAAATCCTCCCAACATACTCATCTGAGGTAAAATGAGTCAATAAAACAGTATTTTTATCCATCAAATCAACCCACCAATTCCCGTCTCTTCCTCTACTTCCCTTTACCCTCCCCTTTTACAGTGTACTTAAAAAAGTATTGTCTGATACTGTCAGGGTTTTAATCCAAGTCAATGCTCTGCTATATGAATAAAAACTGTAGCACATAATTTATGTTTAACGTCAAGGGCATAATTTGTCTCATTGTCTTCAGCAATGCTACACAAATGTGTCAATTCTGGTACTTCCTCTGATCTGTCAATAGTTCCCACAATTGCCACTCCTGTATGATGGAGTCACTGGTGTCAGTGAAGCTGCATTAAGCATTTGATGCAGTCATTTTATCTTGAATGCTAGTCAGCAATATAAATAAACTACAACATAGCAATTCCACTGCCTGCAATTCTCGAAACTGAGACGTAGGAAATGCTATTTTATATGATTGTTTAAAATATGATAACACATTGGTTTAGATGAGTGACACTGATTTCATACTACTGTGGGAAAAAGTCAACAAAGAATAGGAGACAGAGTTTTTAAAATGTATCTTCCTTTAACAAAATGGCCACACAGTGTAAAACATCAATAAAGGTAAAACTGAAGTCATGTGGCATGCTTGCTCTTGTTATTATTTTCCCTTTTTTATTAAAATAATGCATTGTTTATCATCTTGCTCTTTTTATTTTTTTTCCTTTTATATTTTCCAAATTCTTTTCCCTTTATGTTAGCTTTTCTTTTATCTTTCCAAATTAAAATGTTTTATTCTGTAAATATAAAGTTTTACTGCTTTTCTACTTCTTGGTCTTTTTTTGCAGTCCTTAATCCCTTCTTATTGTGGTTATTATTTACTGAATATTTGACCCTTCACCATAACAGGGGCAGACCTCTTATTTAGACAATCCAACTTGATTTTTTTTTTATTTTTACAGAGGAGTAACTTAGAATGGCAGACCTTTTCTTTCCAAAATCTTTACCTTTAACTTATAATGTTACGATATTAATCATACAAATTGTTTGGACACTCTGTATGCATGTAAAGCTACATGAAAATGTTTATGACAAAGGACTAAATGTTCTCCGGAAATAACATTTTAAGGTGCAGAGTATTATTGTATTACTAAATAATGCATTTTAACTACAGTAACTGTAATTATAAATGCACTATCCTTGTTTCTTAGCTTTCAAAACAAAATATTATTTTTTTTTAAACAGAGAAAAATACAGAAAAAGGCATGAAATAGAAAAAAAGGGAGTAAAGTGGAAACAATTCATAGGTTTACGTTACATCTTTATTGAAGTAAATACAAACAGCAACAAAAAGCAAAACAGGGTGAATGAGCCATCCTGTTTTGAAGTATCTTGGTTACAATGACATTCTGCTTTGTTTGACAAAAATGGTAATTAGATGCATGTATTCTCTTGTCAACCTACTGGGTGTTGTTAGCATCTCATAGCAGACACAGATGATGTCCATAGGAACAGGGCATTATGGCTATATGAGTTGATATATATCAGAGTAACAGAGTCCCGCAGAGGTTACCTTGAATCTTGCTGTGATGATTTCAAAATATTTTTCAAAGTGCATCTGCCTTTCTGCCCTTTCATATATTCCAAATGACAATCTTTCTAGGTATGTGCTTGATTTCCCTATTTTCCCCCATAGTTAACAGATTTAGCTATACACTTCTTCAAGCACTTTGAAGGACTGTGTAAGGATCAACTCTTTGTATGTGTTCATCTATATTAAGAATAGATCATCAGTAGGTGCCCTTGTGCAAAGCCTTAATACTACACAGAAACCTGGCAGCTGGGGGTAGACGTGACCCACCATGGACTGCAGCAACACACCCATGGCTCCACTGCAGCTCTATTTGTGGCATCACAGCATGTACCAGCCACCAGTCCCTTGAAAAGACCACAGGCAGTGAGCACATTGGACAGCTGAATGGACAGAATGAAAAAAAATCCTAGAGGCAACATTACACCTCTCTTCTAGGATGTGGTTAAAAAAAAAAAAAAAAAAAAAAAGTTTAAGAAGTATAAATAGAAAGAAGAACTCTTCTCTCTAGTGTTGATGGCGCATGGAGAGTTTCTTTTTAAAGTGCTCTTCAAATTTGTTGAATGAATTATCACCTCTAATAGCTGATAATTAAACTACTTCAGCAAAACTGTGAAATAGAGTAGACTAGCAATAAAGTCTCTATCTCACCTGGCAATTATTTTGAAATTATGCTCCAGATAACCAGATAAATAAATCTGTCTACGTCACAGGCAATTCTATGCAGAGTGATGATTCCATAAATAAACACACACACGGATGCACACATTCATATCTGTATGTATAAGCCTCAGTGAAATATTGAATAGTTCTTAAAATCAATTGCACAATCAAGGAGAAGAGTTAAAAAACTAAAGTACTCAATGACCTCTCTTGAACATTGTGTAACTGGCTTGAGAACATAATACAAAAGACTACATAAAAATAAAAGAGAGCCAATAAGCAGATATTTTTCATTTGTGGAAACTGAAAAGCTATCTGGCAGTCCTGCTCACTATTCTGTTTTACAAGTAAAACAAACTGTTCTAGTGACAAGTATCAATTTCACCATTAAAAGAAAACTACCCATTCATAAATATTAAGTGATGATATTATCTCTTTCCATGATTACTTTCTTATAGGCAACAAAAGAAATACAATCCATATCCAGGAAAACAATAGCTTTAGCAGCTACAGAATCTACTCATCCAACACATCTCTAAAATGGAAAACTGGAAGGACATTTTGGGAAGATCTCCCACTACAGAAAAATGTAACACCATATCATAAGAGACTCTGCAGTGCCACAGACAAACTTCTACAAACACAGAAGGGACACTTTTAAATATTTCAAGCCTTTTGATCTGATGAAAAATGCCCTCTGTGTTTCTTATCTTCTAAAAAAAAAATTGTGCTCTATAGTTGAAGGATAAAATTAAAAAAAGACTCATAGTATAGCATGAGAACCATTACATATGTTAAGAAATATAACATTTAGAATCTCTCACAATAATTATGGTTTAGAACTTGGAATTTGCCTGTGAAGTAGAAATTTGCTCCTCTTTCTTTAGCAACCAGGAGGTCTGGAATTTCAAATCCCTTTGGGGAAGGAAGTAAACTGCTTGAAAATCCTTGATAGTTGGCAGTTAAGTTGTAGTAGTTAAGTTGTAATTACGTCCAAGGACATCTTGTGATATCTTCATCCTCTTCTAAGAATTATTAAATTTGCTTCATAATTGTAGTATACAAAAACTACTGACTTTCAAAAATTGTCATGAACTTTGACTCTTTAAAATGTACTGAGGGGAACAGAGAGATGTGCATTGTTACATGATATTGGCAAGGTAGAAGCATTCAAAAATACTTACTGTGGAGAAAAGTTTTATCTGCCATGAAAAAAATAGTCACAACAGAACTGAATGCTGGCAGAAGTTGCCCAGAGAGGTCATGGAGTCTCCCTGTTCAAAGGTTTCCTAGGCTTGGTCTTGAAAATCCTATGCTGGGTGTCCCTGCTCACGCAGGGACCAATTGGCCTCTGGAGGTCCCTTCCAACTTCAGCCATTCTGTAATTCTGTGAACAGGGAAGATGAGGTAGAACCAACTGTACAGGAAACTAATTTTCAACTGGATAATACCATTTGTAGAGCAAGGTAATTTGTACCAGAATGAAACATCAATTTTACCTCTACATGAGATTGTCCTCTCTCCTTTATGTTGTGTTATGTATTTTGTCCCAGAAATAATTGAGAATATGTCTTCTCACTAGTCATAGACATAGGCATTTGGCTGAAGGAAATTGTAGTGGAGAGTAGGACTGAGAAATGGAGGATAAAAATAGGAATGGGAATATGCATGAACAGACAGAGAGATAAACTAGAATTATATTAGATTCATTGATTTCTCGTGAATTATTCCTAACTTGCCCAGCAGGAAGAATATCAGGCCCAACAATTCATAGCTAATATTTGATTCAGAAATGTCAGAGCAGAAGGGAACATCACCAGTGAATAAAGTGTTTTCCCTAATGAATACATACATATCATTAGGATTGAACTCTGTATTTTATAATAAGTACAGTCACTGAAATTAAATATAAAACCAACTGCTTCAGATAAAGCCATCATCACTCATGATAGTCATGTTTCATGCAGTAGCTTTCATTATAGTTTAGGCAAGCAATGACTTTGTTTTTGCAGTACCAAAACCTCCCACTCTATAATCTACATCAGAATAGAATTTTTCAACATTTCTCCAAAACTGACAAGGAGAGAACAGCAGAAAGAAGTGCAAACAAAGAACATTTCAGTTTTGAAAAGCTCCTGCAAAATATGGAACATTATGAAAGGCATGTTTTGGATAAGTCCAAATGCACCTGGTAGTTTTCAACTACAAAAATCATATTGTTGGAGAATTTGGATATATTTATGCATTTTAAGTCCAAAGTCATAATTCGAGTATTGTCTTGTCCCTGTAAAAAAAAATGAAATAAATGCAAGTTCTACAGTTATGCAATTTATGAAGAACTTTTTAGTCTTTGTCCATAGTTTATGATGGGGAGGGAGATAAAGGCTTCTTTTCAGAATATTAGTTCTAAAACTATGGTGCTAGAAACAGTAAATGGAAGACCCTCTGGTCATTTATTTGCTTTCTTACAAGTGACCTGTTGTTATTTAACTCACCTTCCTCTTTATCAAATGCTCTATCCATTTCACATCTTAATGTTTTTTTTTTACAGTAATACTGTTTTACATTTCACTGTACTCTCTGGTATAGTAGTGACACAAAATAAAAGAAAGTGAAGCCAAAAATAGTACTGAAAAAAATGTACCAAACATTACAGGTCTGCTGGTTTCTCTCCTTGTCTCAAAAGATCAAGCATACATAATGATGAAAAAGTAACACTACAAAAAAAAAAAAAGAAAAGAAAAAAAAAGAAAAAAAAAAAAAGAAGGTACATTAAAGGAATCCCTGAGGCAACGTACACCAAGGTTATGTGACTTCAGACAAGATGCACTAGTACAAAAATTAACAGCAGAGATAAATTAGACTGAGATTGATAGGTGTTACAGATGGAGCCATGAAAAGTAAAGTGGAGAGTGAGATGTCAGTCACTCCTAAGCTGACTGTGAGAAGTCACAGACGGATCACACCAGCAATCCAGGTGGTTTTGAAGAAAGATGAAATTCAATTCTGGTAAGTTCAGTGTATGTGAAAGACAATTTTAACTTCATGTATACATCGCATATCTCTAAATTGCCTAATAACCCTCAGGAAAGAAATTTTAGACTCATTGTAAATACTGTCAGAAAGTGTCAACAGTGCCTAGTGATGGTCAAAAGAGCAAACAGGACTGTCTGAACTGTCAGGATAGGAAGACAGACCAAAGTAGAATAGAAAATGTTGTACTGTCAAAGAAATCAGTGGCGCACCCGTTTCTTGAATCATATGCGTAGTTCTTTACCCCATGACAAAAGTAATACAGTAGAGTTAAAAAAGGTGGTCCCTCTGTAGTGCATCTTTCCTTTAAGGCAGAAATCAGATCAACACTCCCTCCCAACTTGGCGTCGTCTGCAAACTTATTGAGGGTGCACTTAATCCCCTCATCAAGATCGTTAATAAAGATGGTAAATAGAAGCAGTTCCAGCACTGAGCCCTGGGGGACCACATGTGACTGGCAGCCAACTAGATTTAACTCCACTGACCACAGCTCTTTGGGCACAGCCATCCAGCCAGTGTTTCTTCCAGCAGAGCATACACCCATCCACACCATGGGCAGCCAGCTTCTCCATGAGGATGTTGTGGGGGACAGTGTCAAAGGCTTTACTGAAGTCCAGGTAGACCACATGGACAGTCTTACCTTCATCCACTAAGCGGGTCACCTCCTGCATATATGCGAGTCACCCACCAGCATATATTGATGACACATATAACACAACAAATCCAGCATATATCGATAACATGTGCCACGGGTCATACAGAAGTATCAGTAGACAGCAGGTTTATACGTTACAAAAGGAAGCAGTTTTCTGAACAACATATGAACTGTAAAACACAGCCACAGGAAGTTCAGAAAGCTGAAAGTATAAATGGGTTAGGGATTAGACAGCCTTTTAAAAGCATCAGTATGGTTGTGACCTCCAGCTAAGACAGTCCCCAGGCTGTTGATTGCTGGAAGGCAGGAAGACAAGGCTGGAGAACATAATTTCCAATATGCCTTTTTAAGATCAGAATATTCAGAGAGTGATATTTTCCTTTCTGGCTTATGAACAATGAAAAATATTACTGTGTATTTTCATTTTCTCTCTGGAAATACAGAATACTCCTGTTTCCTTTAAGGCAGAAAAGGTAAATATCTGGTTCTTTCATTCCATTTCAGGCTGAAACAATCTTATGCTATTATGTTTGTCACGGAAAAAAAGGATAGCAGAGTAAATGGAGCTTCTTAACTTCTGGCTAAATATGTAGTAAAACACGGCTCACAGAATCACTGCTCTCTTAATGTTTTAAAAGAAACACTGAAAGAAAAATAGAATGCAAGGTCCATCAAAATATAAGTTTCTTATAGTATCATATAGGAATTCTCTTCCTTGTCATGTCAGTTTCACCATTTTTTTTATAACTCACACAAGCTTTGTATCAGTCACAGAAGACACATCTGAACTGCAACTCAAAATGCTTTAGTATTATACAGAAGATATGCCTAAATTAAGAACTGGAGAAAAGAACAATGGGAAAGTATAATAACATCCTAAATAATATCATTAGGCAGGGTTCTATCATGTCTTGTTTTTATCTGACATAAAGTTGCATGGCTGGGAATACCTTCAGAAATGATATCAGAAAACCATAGTTTAGCTTTCCTGTAACCAAAAGAACAGAAATTTTCTTATGATTTATATTCCCATTTCTGGAAGTATATTGCAGTGGTTATGCTGTTTATAACATCAGCTAAATAACAGATCATCTGCCATTTCTTCAGTCTTCTCAGTATAGTGGTCTTAATGGAGACTTTAATGCATCCTAACTGTACTTCTGCAATAAATATGTCCTACCAGATATCTGCTGTGGCTTGAGTTTCTCTATTTTAAGACATATTGTACTTTTTCAAGTCCAGCAGCGATGGAGTTTGGACACCAACCCAGCTGAGTGCCTTGCCTGCAGCAAATCTGGAGAGCTCGTTAGGCAAAACTTGCAGGGAACCTTTGGAAGGAGGAAGAGGTAAATGATTGAAAAAGCATTTATTTGAGGGCTGTAGTTGGAATGCAGCATCATTTATGGCAGCTGAGACAGTTTCTTACACAGTTCTCTGTGTAAATAAATTGTGTTAACTTAGCAAAATGGGTACTGAAATGCTATATGTTAAGCAGCTATTTTTCTATTTTAAGTTTTTAATTATCTAATAATCAACAAGGATCCACATTTTTCATTTTGTTCTCTTTGAAATAAAACTTGCAGAGGTGGAGGTACTGAGCAGTTGATAGTAAAGATGAACATCGGGTTTTTAGAGTAATACAGGTTTAGTTGCAGATTTCTTCCATATCTGCCCGACAGGGAGCTGCATGGGGAGAGAGATGACCTTCTGGGTGCAGTTCAGCATCAGAGCAGATGTTGAAGCCGTGAAGCCCGTCACCTCTGTTCTCCCACTGAAATCTAAGGGGATGATCCATACCTCCCAGTTCACACAGCTACTTCTCATTGAGATGCCTTGCACAGTTAAAGCAGAGAAACAGACACATCTGAGGCACAATTCATGTCCACATTTTCGTTGTTTACTTGAGGTGAGATGAATTGCGCTCTAAAAGAAACTATTTATCTCTACTGACTTTAAAGGGAGTCCATACGACTTGCTCAGGTACAGCCATCTGTAGTGAAGTGCTTACAGTTAGGCGAGATGAATCTCTCCAATTTTTCTTGCTTGCTTTCCTGCCAAGGCTACTCTTACCAAATCCCACACCAGTCCTCTGGTCTCCTTTGTCTATATTCCCTTCTTGGGAGAAACTGAAGTCATTCAGATCTGTTTTTTTTCTTTGGGTCTTGTTCACAAGATGCTCAAAATCTAACGAGTATATCATTTTTTTTCACTCTCAGATCTGCAAAAGTTAACTCATAATCTTCACCTGCTTGTCTGAAGCCAGTTATGTTAGATTGCACTCTAGTTACATTGATTCCATCCCATATCTTCCAGGTGGCTTCCTATGCCCATGAAAGAAGAGACAACAGCATGCCTTGTAATCGCTTCCCATTCCCCAGGGGAGCCTGGTTAGACAGGCTCTGCTTTTTGCCATCTTTAGGGCATAATTCTTCTGTCCTCAGTCATGGACTCAGTCCCAGTAGTGTCCAGAATTACTCCCTTGAATTAATGCTGCTGAACCCATTTCACTTTTTTTTAATGATGCTAATCTTCATCTTTTATTCACTACCTGGTAACAATGGAATTGCAAGCTCTGTTTTACCTTCATCTAAATTTTAGGCAACACTGTATAATCCAGAAATTCTAGAGAAGATGGGAGATTTAACTCATTATTAGTGATGCCATAGGTGAGTTATTCACCTTGTGATTCACAAATAAGGAAATAAAAATCTGAAAGGAAGAAAAAATTTTTTTCTCTACTTTGTATTTTTTCTGTCTTGGAATTAATTCTTCTTCTGTTTTATACAATCCTGAAAGTAAAACGACTGCTGCTATCACAGTGTTTCACTGGGTGACACAAACAAACAGGTTTTTAAATTGCTGCTATGGCTACTCAGTCTGTCTGTCAGGAAGCCAATACTATTCAACACCTATATGACTGATTATACCTCAATCCCCCACCAGACAACCAAACAGATGTCACCACCAAGGATGCCTAGTGGCTGCTGAATAACATTTCTGCTGCAGTGACACGGCCTCAATCAGGAAGAGAGGGGATTTTCTCAGGGAGGTAATTACCTCTTACTGATAAGAAATCTGGATGCAGAATACAATGAGAGTCCTAAACAGTGTGGTACAGGGAATAAATTTTAAAAAGAATAGAGGCATCCAACCCTACCTTCACATGGTAAATATGAGCCTAACAACAAATATTTCACAGAATCAGCTTGAGCTCTATTCGAAAGAAGATCTTCTCAAAGTGCCAAGGATGTCAAATACTGTATTCTTGACTGCACTAAGACATTATTCAGTCAACACAACACATTCTAGTGAAGAAATGCTCTTTGCCTTGAGCTGATATGCAGGAATGCTACCAAGGCTCAGACATGACATTCAAATATATTTCTAGTGTACTTTGCATAAACCATTTCTGAGAAAGAAAAAAGAGCTTCTGAAATATGAAATTCACACTAAAAACAATGAGTATGTGGGTTGTTCCATGACTTACTGCAGAAATATAGCAGCAACGTGTGTGTTTTCCCACCTCCTTGAAATACACCTTCATAAACACTCTGAGATAATGGTGATATGTAGTCCACTCACACGAGAAGAAATACATTCCAGATATGCATTCATCACAGCTTTAGTAAGCCCTGGAAACAGTATGCATGTAATCAGATTTCTTGCTAGAGACAAGAGCAGCATTTTAACTATCTTCTGAGTCTCTACTTCATTTCACTGTACTTTAACTTTAAAACCTCTTTTCTTCCGTCTGACCTAGCATGGATTTTTGCTTTCTGGGGGGCATTTTTCTTAAGTTTAGCCTCACAGTAAACTCAATATGGTCAACTGTTAAATGTGCAAGGTTTATTTATTTATTTATTTACTACTTTGGCTAAGTCCCAAGTCACTCATAAAAATGTAAGTTTTACTACTTTATTTATACTTGAAACACCTATTATTATTTACAGGGATCTGGATTAGAGGTGTTTAACGTGAATGCCTAAAACATGCTGCATAAATCTGTACTGAGCCGCACATAAAGAGGCTGACTCTGAGGAAGAAAACTTCCTCCTAGGACAAAAGCTGTGATCAAACTCGTCAATAGGAGCAAGCACATAAACTCCCTTCGGCTTCACCAGGCTGACTTACCCAATTGCACACTAAATCTCTGTGGTAGAGCATGAATCATACATTTCAAGTGTCAGAAATTCCTAATTCTTGTATCGCCCTTTGTAGAATTATATAATTTTTGTTAATATTTTTCATCCAAATTGTAGTAATACTGAAACATGTTACCTCAAAGTATTGAGAATGCCTGAAGATTACTTTTGAAGAAATCTGTCTCTACAGAGCACCCAGGGACTCAGGGCTCCTGTTGCCTGTGCAGCATCTGGGGCTTCCTTGCAAGGTTGCAAGCACCATCTGATCCAGAAAAAGAGGATCTGATGGAGCACCATGTAGCAGGAGCTCCAGTATTTTGAGGGACACTGGAATCCCTCTGAAGCCTCACATCTGCTCTTTAAAACCATAGGAACTTTTTGCTGAGGTCTCCTCAGGGTTGCTTGCACCATAGAGAGGTCAAGGCACAGATACTCTTTATCATGATCCCTGCCTACTCCATTTATATTCTGGACAGATCAGCTACAGCATTTTATCTGCCTCTATGTCAGAAAAAATAGGAGGTAAAGGTTTCCTTGAAAACAAGTCTCCAAATAGGACTAGCCATCCTTCCAGGGGAATTAACTCAATCAGGCTGGAGATTGAGAAACTCAGACTAAAGAAAAGAAGGCCTCAATCAGGTCTTACAGAAACGCATGTCACTTTACTGCTGACTTTAACTGGCTTTGCACCAGGCCCAAAATGCAGAGTTGTTTGATGAATCAGATACTTAAATGAAGCCAACTGAGAGGACCTGAAGAGGCTTTGTGGAGGAGACATTGCCAAATTCCACACACACAGCGAAGTGTAAAGTGAAGAAGCCAAATAATAATACAAAAAAGAGGTAGAAAAAAAGTAGACTGTAGAAAATATGCAGCATAAAGCTGACCTATGATATGTGTTAGGCATGAATATTTCACTCACCCAGCGCAGAAGAAACTGACAGCTATCTAATTACACATCTCTCAGCTCATCCACACTGATTAAGAACCAGACAATGATAAGAGGTGGGCCAAAAATTGGTCTTTCAGCTAGTACTTGAGAGTCTATGTTAGCCTTCCTGATATGATAGTGTGATGGAGAGGAGCAAAGAGCATCTGTCAGTTTGGGCTGTATGTCAAGGCATACAAATGGCAGGAGTGTTAAATTATGTGACTACAGGGAAGGCTGAGTCCTACTTTCACCCTCCCTAATATAAGCCCAAAGGAATAGCATAATTATCTTTTCAAGTGTTTTTTAAGGGTTTCCCAGCTCCCCCTCTGGTCCCTCAGAGGGGTCTCACAGAGGAACCCTGAGATCTGTGCCAGTGAGGGCTGGCTGTAAATGCTGACATGTCACGGACTAAAGGTCCAGACAGCGTGAGAACATCATTGTCTTGTGGCCACCACTTTGCACTCATACAGGTAGTTGCAGTCGACTTGGATATATTATGAATATATTATGCCACCCCAGATTATTTTGAGCTAACCGTCCATGTGGCTTACAGTCATTTATGTACTTCAATAAAAATCCATTTATTTCTAGTAGACTTGTGTTTCAGTAAACATCTACAGCAGATTTCTACAGTGAATTCCAAGATAGTCATGAATCAGTGAAAAGGAGTTTTTTCTTGCCTCCGTTACAAACCTGACAATAAAACATGTTGTCTTTATTGATATCAGTATAATGAGGCTTTTGAAAATTTGATGATGAACTTTCTGACTTTTTTCACCAATAAAGCAATTATTGGTGAAACCACTCGACAAGGTGGAGAAGGTAGTCAGCAGCCACTATTTAAAATTAGAAGCTGCAGCACTAGAAGACCTCTTCACACTGAGAACAGAACTGTTTTCATATTTATGCAATACTATTAAACAGCTGAAAGGGACATGCTAAGTCCAACACAGCTCTTTTTCATACCTGGAGGAAGAAAAAAAGAAAAAAAAAAAAGAGATTCAAACTGTGAATTTGACTTAAGGGCTTTATAACCTGGGTAAGAATGTCATACCCATCTGTGAAGCTCCCTTCTGAGCTTAACTTCAAATCCCTGGCGCAAAAAGGATAAAAAGGATATGTCAACTTTCTGAAAGTCCTGAGCCAAATAAAAAGACAGAGAGACCACTGAAATATATGTCTAAATTACACAGCCAGCCCAGCACAGGACCTAAGGTAGAGAAGTATTTCAGCAGAGAACCTGATTACTGCGTAATATAACTGATCACCATAAGACATCTTCTTCTCAAGAAGTAAATTGTGTTTTTTTCAGACTAAGTACTTTTTTATTGTAGACTGAGGAAAAAAAGTGATGATCGGGATTAAAGAAAATACAAACTCTGTGTGATAGACAGAGTCTTTCTATAAGATCTCAAACCTTGAGCAGAACAGTTACTCTTGCAGAAAGCAGTACATCCAATGAAATGCAGATAGCTAATGCGTAAAACGAAAATTACAGTTGCCTAGCAGAGGGAGCTAAAAGCTGGCATGATGTTAGCTGGTTTGACTTAAGTCCTAGTTTGGAGAGTTTCCAGGACAGAATATAAAAATTGTGATTCAACGATTTCTTTTCCTTATATTCTTCTGGAAAGAAAGAAAGAAAAGAAACAAACAAACAGAACCAGTTTTGCTTTTGTTTATGGGAAAAAAAAGGGGAAAAAAAAAAGAAAAAAAAAAAGAAAATATTTCCAGTACATACAGGAGAATATGAATACAACTATAAAACAATGATAAAAACTCATCTGATTAAACATAAGTCTATGTTGAAAAAAAAGTTAAACTGTGAAATATGTGCTGAGAAGAGCACTAGGATCAGGGTGGGGGAAGATTCAGATCTTCTGATGGATATTTTCAGGAAATGCATATCTAAAATGCCCCCAACAAATTCAAGGGATTCTAATGACTCTGCAGTACAGATCAGCATGAATCCATTAATGAAAGCTTTACTTTGCTTGAGCTATATTCTAAGAAGTTAAAATGTGACTCAATAAACAGAACAGGCTTCTTGCCAGTTATTTATCCTTTATCATTTGCTTAGTGCTGACAATGTATTCTTTCCTGTGCATGACACAAAGACAGCTCCTTTCCTATGGAATGGAAGGGGCTTGCAAGATTTACATCTGTAATGTATAATTGATCCTCATACACTGTTATTAACTTTGTTCTTATGGGCTTTGCATACAATGGGGAGTTATTAGGAGGGCTTTGAAAGTGGAGTCATGGGTAATTTGGCAAACTCTGAATGGGAATTTGGATTCCGGCATGTTTTCCATTCATATATTCTATGTCCACATCTAGCCTTCTTTCCTCATTAATCTAATTTCTTTCTGATTGTTCTTTGCTCCACAGTTCCAAAACAAAAGGAGAAGAAAAAAGAGAGATTTTAAATTAGTTCCATCTCATCAAAAAGAAAATAGGAAAATATCCTGCAGTCGCCATAAAATAAGAAGTTACTTAATAAATAAATAAATAAACAAATAAATAAACAAATAAATAAGCATTTAAAAGCCACTGTTTAATTTACAGTAAGTCGGGAGGCAGGAGGGGTGGTAAAGTTAAGCTCATGCTGCTGAGAACAATTATCCTGGCCCAGAGACATATGTAGCCCCAGAAGGTTGAACAGACCACCATAGCTTAAAGGCACTAAGATAAAAGGGCACGTGCTGCGTGGGCCCAGTGGGAGCAAGGCCACAGCCTGCAAACAGAGCCCACTCTGCTTTCATTTGATTTGTGCCTCTTTTTTTTTTTTTTTCTTTCTAATTTTGATTTATTTAATAAGATCCTGGTGCATTC
The DNA here is from genome assembly GCF_987193195.1 of Phasianus colchicus. Classification (NCBI taxonomy): domain Eukaryota; kingdom Metazoa; phylum Chordata; class Aves; order Galliformes; family Phasianidae; genus Phasianus; species Phasianus colchicus. Next base: position 58,502,595 of record NC_143439.1, on the reverse strand, counting down.
ATATGAAAGAAAAAGAGAATGGTAGCTGGGACAATGTGACAATATCAATCTAATATTTGCTCCAGATAAAAATAGCTGGACCCTGAATCATGGCAGCTCTCTTTCTAAAAGACTGAAGACACACAAGCAAGATGTGAAGTAAAATAGATGAAGTCACAGGAAATTTAAATTCAGCATCAACAGAATAACAGCACCTTTTCTTTTTTCCCTGTCTCATTAATCATGCTGTTTAATTGCTGGGATAATGATTTCACAAGTTTATGTAGTACACAAAAGGATTATCCTCAAACTGCACACAGTACTTGGCATTTACTTCTACATATGCCATCATCTCTGCATTAAAATGTGCTTTTCATTTTCCTTTTTCTGTTATCCGGTTTTACTGAAAAATTACTTGTATGCTGTTCTCAAAGATGGAAATACATAGTGGAAGAGTTCAGATAGCAAATAAAGCAAAAGAAAAACAGTAAAAGAGATAAAAAAAAAAAAAGTTATTTGGTTTAAAAGCCGAAGTAGTACCTCTAACAGGAGATTCAGTCATTTCTTAGGGGTCTAGTTTGCTTTGTTTTGTTTCAAGAAGAACAAGTGGTGCTGGTAGCCAAAGTCAGATTTCTAAAAATAAGAGAATATCAAAACTTTTTTTTCAGTGATCTTATTTCTTACTGTCCAGAAAAATCTGATACTCATCTGTCATGGATGCCTTCAAGAAACAGCATAGCTACCTGCATTCTTAAGCACTTTATGTTTAATGCCTAAAAACTGAAATATTTTTACAAGCTAAGTGATCAATTATTTTCTTTGTTATTCCTCTCATTGCTTTTTGGACTAGCAACATTTTATTGCTGTTATCCTCTAATCCTTTTTACTTTGTTTCCATATAGGTTTGCATAAGGAATTCCCAATTATCACTTTTTTTTTTTCCTCCCTGACGAACTGCCAAACTGCCAAAACCATGCTAACTATTATTGCTTCTCATTTCCAAAATGGAAGAAGGACACACCAAGTTTCAGTGCACTATTCTGATTCTCCAAGACATTGAAATCTTCCAACAAACCATGAGGCATCATTTTTCCTTATGTAATCATCCAGAGAGAGACTGATTCCATAATTTGGCAATTCCAAATTCCCCCCTTTTAATTTGAACTGTTAGGTATTTGTTTGACACAAAAGCTATCTACCAAAGGAAGAGCAGATAAAATAAGAGAATTCTGTTTCTTATATTTGTACTGGTTTGTTTTTTTTTTTGCCCTCCAAATTGATGCTTAAACAGATAAACAGTGAGTTGTTGCTATAGTAGTATTTAATGATGTCAGGCATGTACAACTCGCACTTTGTTTTCTGTACTTGGTGGAAAAGCAGCTCAGCAGTAATCCTCTCGGCTTACCCCTGTGTGCTTCATGCTGCAGTACGAAGAGCTATTTTGAGCCATTTTCTAAGCTGAATGTTTGTAACTCCTTCTGACAAAAGTTTGGCCCCATATGAGGCAAAGCAATGATCTCTGAGGGTGAGATCATAGTCACACGTTTTGCCATAGCAAGGAATGAAAGATTGATGAAAACAGCTCAGAGAGACCTAGCTTTGTCTGCTGTTTTATAAGAGAGATATGAGAAAATTATTTATTTTTCTCATACATGTTAGGTTACATTGTGATGTAAAAGGTGTAATCTATTTTGGAGGAGAACTCCCTGCTATAAGCAATGCCCTCCTCAGATGAGACGCTGAATCTAGACTCTAGAATTAATGATTCAGACAGTAATATCTGTGCCTATTCCCATAGTAATTCTATTTTAACCTTCTCACATACAAAATATCAAGATGTTAATCTTGTGAAAAGGAAAAATTCATGTTTAGTCTCAAAATGACAACTTTCCCTTCGCCTCCTCATATCTGGTGCCACTGCAGCCATCAGATCAGGAAGGAGAAGCAATACTTTGCGATCAGTTGGGAGCGTTCATAGCATAATGATAAATAGCTCTTCCTTCCCTTCACCCCTAAAAGTTGTGTGATCTTGAATTACAAATAAGTTTGAAACCACTGCAATCAGCACATGGGGACTGCATGAGCAGAAATGAAGGTTAAATTCAAAGGCTAAATTATTTATTGCAAACTATTTGCTTAGCACTTCCACTAAAGAACAGCGGAACAAATGAAATTGTTAGATGCAACACATATTAAGAACAAAGGCTGCAATCCCATTTCTTGTATTCTGCGCTCAAATTTCCCCTGTGCTTTAAAAAAATGCAGCGTTAGCTTTCCCCTCTCATTAAAATGCCCCTCTTCTAGATTGAAACTAACTTGTATACCTTTGTTTTCCATTTTCAGTTTACATGAAAATCACATGTTCTGAAAAATTCAATGGGTGCAGTGAATGAAAACAGAAACAAGCAATGAATTGGTGCATGCAGCTATACAGGCTCTGGACTGTACGGGTAAAGGGTCTTCTTGTCACCGTGGTGATGCACTACAAAGGCTACAACTCATTCAAAAAGTAGAAGCTGTTCTTGCCATGCTGTAGGAAAACTGCAGTGTTGAGGGGCACAACTGCAGGTGTGCTGCATTCAGAAAGGAACGGTGTAGAGCAATGAGCTGTGGGCATCACCTGAGCCTCTGGCCTGCCCCACCTGAGGAAAGGGACCCCAAATCTCCAACTGGGACAACACAACAGGTATCACTGGAGGTCTCTGCAGCTTTTCATCTACCATCAATACATAGAAGTCCTGCACCCATAGATATGATGCTCAAACCCAACATTCTCCATCCAAGGTGTCAGCACAGTACGTTTGGTCAACAAGGGATCTGCCATTAACTTTCGAGTGTGGCATTTCCCCAGCCTCACACTCATATTTCTGAGTTAGTCTGTGCAGTTCTGGTAAGGCAAACTCACTGAAAACACAGAAACTTTCCTGCTGGCCCCCTGGGAAAGAGGCAGCACGCTATGTTGGCTCTTTCTGCTACATTTGAAGCTTTCCTCTGTTATTTTTATGCACTCCCTCAGCATCTCACAGCCAAGGGAGCGTAGCATTTTAGTCATTTAGAGCCAAGCTCTGCCCTCACTTACACCCATGCAACTCATGGCCCTGGGAGACAAATAAATCTGCCAAGAAACCATTGTTCAAAGTTCCTTTTCTTAAAGAAAAAACAACACCAAAACAAATAGAAAGATTTTGCAGCAAACGAAGTGTGGTCAGTCAAATAATACAGAGCAGAGCTTTGAGTGAGTTATGAACTAATTTGCTGTGATGCAGTGTATTATGAACCTGGTAGACTATAGAAGCTTCAGCAAAACTGGCAAGGTCTGTAGTTACTCCAAATTTAGGAAAACAAACAGCATCACCCCACTTTTACATGCACACAGGTTCTTTCTGCTTGAGATCCTCTCTATCAGTCAGTAGTCATAGTTACTAACTATAGAATGCTAAATTTCTGGTAGAATGGCACGAATAGCACTATGCATCTTCCAAGTTAAAGCATCTAAATCCCCCATTCCAAGGATTTTTCAGTCACACTGATGCTCTTAGAGCAGGTTCTCTCAAGTGCCTTGCATAAAGCTTCCTTCTGAATTTCTGCTTAGGAAAACATCCCATTTACTTCAATAGGCATTCTTTTAATACGTCAGTCAAATGGTAGATTTTGTGAAGATTGTAAGACCTGCAGGACTCAATGTAGCATATTAAATCATCCTAGTTACATTTTTTTTTTTTCCCCACCATGTTTATAATTAAGAAACATTTATTTAGCCTTCACTGCTAAAGAAAAATCACAAACATTACTGTCACTGCTGTGGGTTCCATGGTGAATCTCATGAGGTTCAACAAAGCCAAGTGCAAGGTCTTGCACCTGGGTTGTGGCAACCCCACTATCAATACAAACTGGAGGACAAAAGAATTAAGCACAGTCCTGCTGAAAAGGACATGGGGGTACTGGTGGATGGAGAGCTGGACATGAAGCCAGCAATGTCACAGCCCAGAAAGCCAACTGTATCCTGGGCTGCATCAAAAGAAGTGTGACCAGCAGGACAAGGGAGGTGATCCTACCCCACTACTCTGTGCTCGCCTCACCTGAAGTATTACGTCCAGATGTGGAGCCCTCAGTACAGGAAAGACATGGACCTGTTGGAGTGCATCCAGAGGAGGACCACAAAAATAATCCAAGGAATGGAACACCTCTTGTGCAAGGACAGGCTGAAAGAGGTAGGGCTGTTCAGCCTGGAGAAGAGAAGGCTCTGGGCAGACCTGAGAGCAGCCTTTCAGTATCTGAAGGGGAGGAGGGCCTTGTAAGAAAGACTGTAGTTTAAAAATATTCCCAGCAGCCACAGAATTATTCTAATTGGTTTCTTCTTTTTGTTTTAGCTCCTTCCTTCTCCCTTTGTTCTGTGTCTTCCCAGATACAAGAAAACTGCTCATGCCTCCCAAGTGCACTGAGTCACATTTTAAGATCACCTACAGACTTCTATTAAGTATCCAGCATCATTAGGTGTCCATGATGGAACTATAATGAGATGGGACTAACTGATGGATTAGACCTTCTATTCAAGATGAAGAGAATAGAGTAACCTTTGAGGTGAAGCACACCACAAAACAGTACAATGAAGGTGATATTTCAAGATTAAATGTCTCTGTGCCCTACTGAGCAAAATATACTGATTCATTAATGTTAAACCCAACTGTCACAAAACGCGTGCTATAAGCACAAAGTTTATATTGTTTATATTGTATTTGTGTTTCAGTAGATATGTTTTTGAATATATTTTTGGTAGTTTTTGTTATTCAGGATGGAATTTCTCTTTGTACCTCAAAAAGCTGAAGGACCTCAGCAAAATAACACAGTTGACATCTCCCATGCAGTTTCTTTTGCTAGCAAAGAATTTTTTTTCCTACAGAGATAATTGTCTAAAGCACCATTCCAGAGTACTGCTTTGTCTGGGTTAAAGTGCTTACTTTGGGACTTCAATGAGAAGCATGCTCACAAACTACACATGTTGCTCTGAAAGTAATGCTTCCTATTTATTTCCATGAAAATTACAACAGATACAGGGAGCACAATAACACTATTTGATAAAGCAAACAGCAAATTCACAGCTTCAAAACATTATTTTTCAACATAGTCACCACCATTAGGTATGCATTTTTGCCAGCAGTGTAAGAACCTGCATGCTACATGCATAAAAATCTGCACCAGCAGAAGCGTCCCACTGTTTCATAGTTGTGTTGTGGTTAGACTGTACATAGACTGTATTGTGGTTAGGAAAACATTGCCACACAGCCCAGTTTTCACTGGCATAAATGGATGGAAGTCAAAAGGCACCAGATCCAGACTATATGCTGAGTGTAGCAGGACCTCTACTTCCATACCACCACCATCCGCTCTAATGTCATGGGCCAAAATAATAGGATAGGAAGCATTACTTTTGGAGCACTCCTCATTCATCTACACATATAGATGAACACAATAGAGACCTGTTGGTCAAACAAAGTCCTGGAGGCATACCACTTGAAGCTAGCTGCCTCTAGTGCACAGTGTCCATGTCCCTCTCACAGAGTACTTAAACTGGCTCTTCTCTGGATGCTTGTTGTCCCAAAACATAAAATTATTGGGGAAAATGGGATCCACCTAAAAGCAGTTGTAATAGTGTATAGGCTGCTTTGCAGTCCTCAGGGGAGAGGATGGTTTATAGCATAGACGAGAGAGTTGGTGTGGCTAACATGGAATGTGTAGGTGCAGGAGAATATAAAGCCTTACAGTATACTACTGACTCTAAAAAGAAGCCAAGATCAAGGTGGAAGTTATGCAAAACAGTCAGGCACCCTTTTTTATTCATGGAAATCTTAAGGGAGAAGAGCTGGAAACAATGTTCCCCTGGCATATTCTTGAACACTTAATTGAACAGGCGTACAGGTAGTATTTGCCTGTATTCCTACAGTGGCAGGGAAGGACGCTGAGACGACCAGAAGAACACACCTTATAAACACATGGCTGAAAGGATGGTGCAAAAGTAAGAATTTTGGGTTCTTTGATCATGGGGCGGTCTACTCGGCTCCTGGCCTGGGGTCTGCTGATGGGTCTCACCTGTCTCGAAGGGGGAAACGGATCCTTGCCCAAGAGCTGGCAGGACTTGTAGAGAGGGCTTTAAACTAGATATGAAGGGGGTAGGGGATAAAACCAGGCCTGCTAGAGATGAGCCTGGGGGAGCGGCAATGGGATTAGGGATGAGGCGAGGGGCTCGGCTGAAGTGCATCTACACCAATGCACGCAGCATGGGCAACAAACAAGAAGAGTTGGAAGCCATGGTGCGGCAGGCAAACTATGACCTAGTCGCCATTACGGAAACATGGTGGGACTGCTCCCATGACTGGAGTGCTGCAATGGATGGCTACAAGCTCTTCAGGAAGGATAGGCAAGAAAGAAGGGGTGGTGGTGTGGCTCTGTATGTTAGGGAGTGTTTTGATGTTACTGAGCTTGTGGCTGGGGATGATAAGGTTGAATCCCTATGGGTAAAGATCAGGGGAAGGGCTGACAAGGCAGATGTATTGGTGGGTGTCTGCTATAGACCGCCGAACCAGGATGAGGAGACAGATGAGGTGTTCTATGAGCAGCTGGCAGAAGCTGCGAGGTCGCCAGCCCTTGTCCTCATGGGGGACTTCAACTTCCCTGACATATGCTGGGAATTCAACGCAGCGCAGAAGAAGCAGTCTAGGAGGTTTCTGGAGTGTATAGAGGATAACTTTCTGATGCAGCTGGTGAGAGAGCCTACGAGAGGAGCTGCCCCGCTAGACCTGCTGTTCACAAACAGAGAAGGTCTGGTGGAAGATGTGGAGGTTGGGGGCTGTCTTGGACAGAGTGACCATGAGATGGTAGAGTTCTCAATTCTTGGTGGAGCCAGGAGGAAGAACAGCAAAACTGTTACCTTGGACTTCCGGAGGGCGGACTTTGAACTGTTTAGAAGACTAGTAGGGGGAGTCCCCTGGGATTCAGTCTTAGAGGGTAAAGGGGTCCAAGACAACTGGTTGCTCTTCAAGAAGGTAGTCTTACAGGCGCAGGAGCGGGCTGTCCCCCTGAGCTGCAAAATGAGCCGGCGGGGAAGGAGACCGGCGTGGATGAATAAGCAACTATTCTTGAAGCTCCGGGAGAAAAAGAGAATCTACCTCCTGTGGAAGAAGGGACGGGCAACTCAGAAAGAATACAGAGAAGTTGTTAAGATATGCAGGGAGAAAATCAGAAAGGCGAAAGCCCAGCTCGAGCTCGACCTGGCCACTGGAATAAAAAGAAACAAGAAATCCTTTTACAAATATATCAACAGTAAGAGGAGGACTAAGGAGAATCTCCATTCTTTACTGGATGAAGCCGGGAATGTGACTACTGAGGATAAAGAAAAGGCAGAGGTCCTGAATGCCTTCTTTACGTCTGTCTTTAAAGGTCAGACCAGTTATCCTCAGGATATTCCACTTTTCGACCAGGTGGTCTCGGCTGGAGACCAGACTAAACCACCCATGATTCAGAAGGAAACGGTCAGAGACCTTCTACTCCAACTGGACTGTCACAAGTCCATGGGGCCGGATGAGATTCACCCGAGAGTGCTGAGGGAACTGGCGGAGGTGATAGCCGAGCCGCTTTCCATCATCTATCAGCGCTCCTTGTTGACTGGTGAGGTACCAGAAGACTGGAGGCTTGCCAATGTGACTCCCATCTACAAGAAGGGCTGTAAGGAGGACCCGGGGAACTACAGGCCTGTTAGCCTGACCTCGGTGCCAGGGAAGGTTATGGAGCAGATTGTCTTGAGGGAGATCACGCGGCAAGTGCGGGACAACTGGAGCATCAGGTCTAGCCAGCATGGGTTCACGAAGGGTAGGTCCTGCTTGACCAACCTGATCTCCTTCTATGATCTAGTGACCCGCCTGGTGGATGAGGGAAAGGCTGTTGATGTAGTCTACCTAGACTTCAGCAAGGCCTTTGACACTGTCTCCCACAGTATTCTCCTGCAGAAGCTGGCAGCCCGTGGCTTGGACAGGTACACTCTTGGCTGGGTAAGGAACTGGCTGGAGGGTCGAGCCCAGAGAGTGGTGGTCAATGGAGCTAAATCCAGCTGGCGACCGGTCACGAGTGGTGTTCCCCAGGGGTCGGTGCTGGGGCCTGTCCTTTTCAATATTTTTATTGATGACCTGGATGAGGGCATTGAGTGCACCCTCAGTAAGTTTGCAGATGACACCAAGTTGGCTGGAAGTGTCGATCTGCCTGGGGGTAGCGAGGCCCTACAGAGAGATCTGGACAGGCTGGAGAGCTGGGCTGAAGCCAATGGGATGAGGTTTAATAAGACCAAATGCCGGGTTCTACACTTTGGCCACAGCAACCCCAAGCAACGCTACAGGCTTGGGGTGGAATGGCTTGAAGACTGTGTAGAGGAAATGGACCTGGGGGTGTTGGTTGACGCTCGGCTAAACATGAGCCAGCAGTGTGCCCGGGTGGCCAAGAAGGCCAATGGCATTCTGGCTTGTATCAGAAGCAGTGTGACCAGCAGGAGTAGGGAAGTAATTGTTCCCCTGTACTCAGCTCTGGTGAGGCCGCACCTTGAGTATTGTGTCCAGTTCTGGGCCCCTCACTGCAAGAAAGACATTGAGGCCCTGGAGCGTGTTCAAAGAAGGGCAACAAAGCTGGTGAGGGGGCTGGAGCACAGGCCTTATGAGGAGCGGCTGAGGGAGCTGGGATTGTTCAGTCTGGAGAAGAGGAGGCTCAGGGGAGACCTTATTGCTCTCTATAACTACCTGAAGGGAGGTTGTAACGAGCTGGGGGTCGGCCTCTTCTCTCGTGTAACTGGTGATAGGACTAGAGGGAATGGTTTCAAGCTTCGCCAGGGAAGATTCAGGCTGGATATTAGGAAATACTACTTCTCTGAAAGGGTGGTCAGGCACTGGAATGGGCTGCCCAGGGAGGTGGTGGAGTCACCGACCCTGGAGGTGTTCAAAGAACGTTTGGATGTTGTGTTGAGGGATATGGTTTAATGAGAACCATTGGTGACAGGTGGATGGTTGGACTGGATGATCTTATAGGTCTTTTCCAACCTTAGTGATTCTGTGATTCTGTGAATCACAATTAATCGATTAGGTACTCTGATTGGGAAAGGTGAGAACTGTCAAGTGCCAGATTCTGAAAGTGCTTGTTAAGGTTTTGTTGAAAAAAATCTCATTTATTTATTGCTCAGTGTTGCAGCACTAAGTAGACTGCTGGTATGTGAGTTCATGGTGACAAATAATAATTAAAGCAAAAAATTACCTGAGTGAATATAGAGATCATTAAAACCACACTTCTGCTCAAGGTGAAGTTTATGGAAATGCCTGTACAGAACCCCAAGTTATTGGCAGGATAGAGAAATTCCTCTCTGAGATGTATTGAGATCCAGTGTGGTAGTGACACACCCTTTTTTTTTTTTTTAATATGTTTGCAGTTGCACATTTTAATTACATGAATGTGGCTTTGTGACTTCAGTGGGCACATTGCGCATCCCTGCATCACTAACTTGGGAACCCTGGATCTGGTTTTGGAGATGGGAATCCCAATATCTGAATCTTCCATATTGTCTCTCTTGATAATTTCCACAGGATTAATGTTTTTCCTTCATATGAAAATCCCAATGATTTTACACAGAAATACATGATTTTAAATAATAAATGATGAAAGAAGTAACAGAGCTATGAGGATAACTGTATTGCTCATTTTGTCATACTACATTTTCATTTCTTTCAAGACTTTCCCATGGCAATCTAAAACTTGGAGCAAAACAAAATCTGACAGTAATTGAATTATATTGTCAACATGTTGTAACACAGTATTTCTACTTACTGCTATGGATATTGCTCATTTAGTCTGTCCTTTCAGGAAACAAATGTTGTTCTGCTAAACCTCACCTGATCCCTGAAAGCACAATTTGACCTAAGTGCTACAGGCTCCACACTGACAAAGTTCTCCTCTCAGAGACACATTTCAAAGAGCTTTTGGGTCAGGTTTTATACTTATGACTCATGAATAAAAGCTCTCATTCCATCCTGTAACATTTAACTCAAGGTTAATCATTATATAATACAAAGACACCTGAGAAAAAGATTACCCTGCATATACACTCTCCAGAATACTTTAAATTTTCAAATCCTTGCCTTCCTCATCAAACTCTCTAATTACTTAATTAGAGTTACAATATGTATCTAACAAGCTACTGTGGGCTCTCAGAAATTTAGCTTTCAGTAATTAAAACAGCAAAGTCCTTATAGCTTTATAAATCTTAAAACTTCCTTTTCCCCATCCCTTTCCTTTTTCTTACCTCAAAAAATTATCTTCAATTTTATTTCCATTTAACATTCTGTTCTTATTTTTCTTAATCATAATTGCTACCATAGAAAGTACCAAATTTACAAAGCTTTTGTCTACACCTCTAAAAGCCAGTGCAGAGTGCTCTCCTGGCCTGGCTCCAGACTTCCAGAATCACCCAGGCAGCAGAGCAATGCCAGGCATTTCCAGACCCAACTGGAAACAGGTAAGAAGATTACGAGCAATGTGAATTGCCCTCTACCTATATTTCTTTCCAACATTACAGTAGAAGTCTTCCTCAAAATTAGGAAACCACGTAGCTTCTGACAAGCAACTCAGGAAAGTCCTGCTTGTGTTTCCCACTTGTGGCATCCATCACCCACCAGACTAATGAGACCATTTCCAATTTCTCAGCTCACTGCTGAAGTGAGTGTAGAACAGCACCCCAACATATACTGAGGTAATTACCAATCTACAGGAGCAAAGAGTTAATTGAAAATCATAGGCTCTTTCAGATGATATCAAGTCTTCAATTCCCCAGTGGTTCCAGAAATGGTAATCACTCAGCACTTTTCCCTATGCTCTCACCCCCTGAGGGTGAACTTACTCCACAAAAAAATCCATCCATCTCTTGCATGCTTTATGTATCTTCCCCATGGAGTATGCATTTTATGTAACAGGATGATTAATTCTTCATCTTTACATCTGGGAGAAAGAGTTCCTTGAAGAGGCAAATCTAAAGGATTGAGGTGATGCTGCCCTAGCTGAAACAGGCTTTCATGAGGTTTTACTTTGCTTTTGTGCTCTAAGATGTTGTTATTTAAATGGATTTGATGCTGGTATGTGAGAACAGAAAAGGCTTTTGCTATGCTATTTGAAGATAATTGATTTTCATCTTGTCCCCTGAGTATTTAGTGCCTGCTGGGCATTATGTGATAGACTGTACTCTTCATGCCAGTTTTACCTGTTTACAAATCTAGAAGTGTACCTGGCTCTGGTGTTAAAAGATAGTCAGCATGACTGATCCCTGGGAACTTCAGCCCTATGTAAATTTTTAGCTGTTGCATTGAAATTCATGTCACTGAGGAGATGCTATTCTTGTGTGCCCTCAACTCACCTTCCTTGATTGTGAACACTTAGCAAGGAGTTTCACTCACTACAATCTACAGTCAGTGGGCTGCCTTAATATGAGTGCAACATCTATAACATTAGCCCATATATATAAAGAAAGATCTAAAATAGGTACATATATTTACATATTCATAACTACTCTGAGTGGAAAATTTTAGCCCAGTCAAAAAACAAATGATGATAACTACTTACTTCAGAGATGCTTGATGTCCTTATCTTTCTTTGTGTAACAGAACTTGCAGCTTCCATTTTGTTATTAGAAAACACTGATCCTGTACAAAGAGCAACAGATGAACCAATCTAACTAGTTCTTTCCTTGTACAGTTCCAGAAATCCATCCTTTCTGTCAGTGCTTGAAATAAAATCAACTGTTTATCCTGGAGTTACTCCCTGCTATGATGAACAGACCTTTCTTTTCTTATCCTCCTCCAGCAAACAATACATCTTTTTGTGCATACTCTCAGCTCCCCAGAAGCGTACTGCCTCACAAGTGCAAAAATACTGATGAATGTTGCTGATGGGAGCTCCTGCAGATAACCATTCATTGCGAAGATACTGAAGATGGTATAAGTAAATACATCTGCAGGTGCTGTTACAGCTAGGTTTATTTCCAGTACCTCATCAAACTAACTGGCAATTCCAAACTACTGTCTTCCACATAGGGAAGTCCAAAAGAAGAAGAGACTTTCCCAAGTAATAGGGGAAGCCTGTGAAAGGCCAAAAGCTTAAGTTTTGATCACCTGAACCTCACTGTATCCATTAACTTATGACTACTACTCATAAGAAGAACAAAGGGGAGCAGGCAAAGAAAATTCACTTGGAGAAAATTCTAAACATATCATAAAGTCACTGGAAGTTTGCAATGCTGCTCTAGTAACTTAGATCATTAAGACCTAGGCTCTGTTCATTTATTCATTCTTAGACTATATTACCTGTTCTCTGCTTTAATACTATGCTTTTTTTTTTTTTTTTCCCATAATTATGTAGAGAGATGATAGCAAGTTCAAGTGCATTTATACTTGCAGGAAAAAAAAAAGGAAAAAAAAAAAAGGTCACCTGTTTTCCATCTCATCACCACATGTGGGAAATCTCTGCATTCTTCACCTGTGAAATCTTACCAGGTGGCACAGCTCAGCGCAGATAAACATACAGTAATCAGAATAAAGCTCTTGTTCAATCATATCAGGTCAGGGTAAGCATTTGACAGAGTCAGGACCAACTTTAAATGGATCTGTCTAATGGATGGATGAAGTATCTAAAAAACATGGTTTTCAGTTATTCAAAGACTAAAAGTTAAGAATGCTAATGCTACCCTGCGTAGTGCATCCTCTGTGCACATCAGGTGTAAACTCACTGTGTTTGGGCACGGTTTCCTTTAGCTTCAACTTATTTAAAACAATGACTCTTTCAGACATTCCACTAAACGTGTCAATTAAATAAACAGCAAAATTTGAAAGTGAATATTAAAATTTGGATGAAAATATATCACTATTGTCATATTTTATTTGGAAAATTTTTTATTTTGAAAACTGTTTATTTTAACCTTATTGTTTTCACTTAGAGTAGATAAACCAGTAACTTCTGAGCAAACTATTTTGGTGATATTGAAATAAATTGTAAAGCTTTAAAAAAAATAAAATGAACCAGGGGATTTCAGATTTCATTAAAATTCACAAACTTGTGAACTATAATGAAATAGTGGCATTCATGTGTGATTGGAATCCTGGTTTTACTTCTGATCTCTTATCAATACTAAACTGAAAGCTTACAGTAAGTAAAATAGGAAGCTGGACAGATGAAAAGGCTGCAATTGCAGGGCCTGTTTTGATGAAGCTGGTGTAACCATATTGTGGACAAGAAAAAGATCTTCAAAAAACAATTAACAGTTGTAAGCTGAGATAGCTCCTAAATATGTCAAAGTTAAAAGAACATTATTAGCTGAAAAGATGATGCATACTTTATCTTATTGTTGTGAAATATCTCTAAGGTTGTACTGACCTGAAAGTGTCTAGCAGCTCTATCTAAATCTAGAAGCCTAGATTTAGAGTTAAGCCAGTCTTCATCCTCCAAGTGGACTTTGATATCAGGGAGCAAAATGTAAAGTAAGATTTCTCACCTAGAAGTTTTGTTCCATGGTGTATTCAGCATTATAAAATTCATTTTGATTTGATAGGGTGCAAAGGTGGCTTTAAAACTCTGTCTTCCAGTGCTCTGGGATGACTGAAGATGTGGTCCTAAGAGATTGTGAGACATCATTAATTTATTTGAGGAGGAGTTGTGAAGGTTCAAGATGAGGTCCTACACATAATAAGTCTCATGACTGTTAGATAATTCCTAGTAGACTGTCATAAGCATTATTAATGAGTCCCTATTAATGGTTTAGGAAAACCCTTGGTTGAACTCTACTTGCAGTTCCATTCATTAATTGCAGTAATTAACATTAAGAGCTGTAAAAGCTTAATAAATGTTTTTTTCATTAATACATACAAGATACAGTGAAATCAGGGACTTACAGAGCCACTAATGTGAAGTGTATTTGAAGGAGAAGCAGTTTTCCAATAGGAAACAAAACTTGTAGATTATCATTTGATATTTGCATAGAGAGAGAAATCGTGTATCAGAAGGAAGTTTTCTATCACATTGGTAGCATGGCAGAATTTATCTTTCTATTTGAGTCATCTGTTTCTATCTGTAGTGGTTTCTTTTCTGCAATTTTTGTGGTTATGTTTGGTTGATTTGATGCTTTTTTTTTTTTTTCCTTTTTTTGCTAATACAGTTAAGATTCTGGCACAATTTGCATGCTGTTCATTTCAGTAAGTAATCAGAAAAATGATGATGATGGTGGATTGTCATTTGAGCAGAATGCAAAGCCAAGGTATGAAATAGCTCAGCTGAAAGAAAAAAAAAAAAAAAGAAACCAAAAAACTTCCTTCATAAATTAGACCAGAATCTTCAAACAGGAGTGGAAATAATTGAAGAATATCTTACTAGTTTTCATTACAATAATAAGAGAAAACAGAACAAAATTATAAGAATCAATCCCCAAAGCAGACACAAATCACATTAAAAGAATTGATACAATCAATTCAGTCTATTTTTTCTCTCAAGAGCATACAAAATTTGGAAATGGTCCCCCATGGGAAATAAAAGCATCAGGTAGAGATACCACTAGAAAGAATAAGTAGGTGGTAATATTCCCTGTTTTTTTGTTGAAGAGCAATGCATAAATATCCATCAGAATATGATTACAGAACCCACAGGAGGATATTAGTAAGACAAATTTATAAATAAATATGTTAGGACAGAATATTTTAGTTATTGATTAACCAAACTTTCTTCCTAGTGAAAAGAGGGTGGTGTGAAGCCAGTTTGTTTCAATGTAGACAAAGCAAGAAGTTTGATGTTGCAAGGCACTTTGAAGTATTTCTCTGCAGCATGTAGATCCCACCATTTTCTAAAGAAAAATCATTGTGTTCATTTTAAGATCCTTCTTAAATTCCAACTAGATAATTACATTTTGTCTGATTATATTATGCCACAGCTATGTCAGGAAAAAGTTTTATTCACCTGCTGTTTTAAGCTATTGTGTACTTCTACAATAATTGGTTGCTGCATTTCACCCCAGAAACGTCTGCATTTCACAGTTGGTTTCAAAAACACTGGAAGTTCTTTGCACGTTTATGTGTAAAAGTACTTTGATCCTTTAGAGTATACGACTGTAAGATTATTTTAATTAACTCATAATTCTGACAAAGATCCATATAGCCCCTTTAGCCCCTTGGAAGTCTGGATTGCTTCTTTAAAATCTGAGTAAGATAAAATTTACAGGCAGATCCCAGCTACTGGTAGAAAGATGAGGTATATACTCTGACTTTTATTCAGTTACTGTAAAAAAACTATGGGAAGAAAAGTATATTTACTCATTAGCTCTAAAACACATGTTCAATACAAAGATGTAGCACATTTTTACTCCATTAATATAGGATACATCTTTTCCTTCCAGCCCGGAGGGTTAAATATTTACAGATTCATCATAGCAAAAGAAAGCAGGTATCTCTTTCATTAAAATTGATTCACACAGTGTCAGAATATAATGTCATAAAACCACCTTTTAACTACTCTCTAGAGAATCTTGTGTTCTGGGCCTTCCAGGCGGCATCATCATCTTTACCCTCATATCCGACAGCTACCTAGAAATCATGTAGGTGAAGTGGAGCACTTCTGTGCCATTCAGAAATCTTACTGACTATAAATTAGAGATGAAATGAGCATAGGAACCAGCATACCAGATTGATACAGCCATTATCACATTCTTATTACTACTACAGCTAAGTATTAATAATCTATATTATTCCTGCATATGAATTACTATCTGTATAGGGAATATTGTTCCTTTTTAGGTTTTTGTGTTTATAACAATGTTTTAAGATTCTAAGAGCAACAGCACACTATTTTCCTGCCAGTGTGTTTTAAGAAGCAAGATATGAAGAGCCTTTGGATTGGAAAAATCATAGCCATGATCTGGCAAGATGGTAACATCTAATCTCAGTGCATGCCTACAGGAGCCAGGATTCAAACATAAGCACATGAAATGAACGTTCCTTTCATTGCTGCCTCAGGTAATACCATGATTTAGTACTAGCTGAATATTTTTTTTGGTAATTTATGACAGCTTTGCCTTGGGCCACCCTATGGACACGATGAACCTTGTGTGTTATGCATGCATGTTTCACAGGCTAACAATCTCTGTGGATAAAGGCATTGCTCTTGTTTTTTGGCCCAGGCTTTTTTGGATGTTTCACCCAAAAGGTATTCAGTGCTCCAAAAACACTCAACAATGTGAATACAAGTGTACAAAACAAAGGGTTATCAGAAGATATGCTTCCAAATTTGTGTCTTCTCTGAAGAATATAATTAAAATGCTAATGCAGACACATCTGCCCTGTTTATACACAGGAACATTGTTTCTGCACTTTTTTTGATCCAAATTCCAAAAACTAGTTAAGTATCTCTGATGGCTAAGAGAACAGCTCTTGTTTTCCTGCTGCCATTAAAATGTCATACTTTCAAAGCCATCTTTGCTTTGTTTCTTTTCTACTGGCCTGAGATGCAAAATTCTGTTACCACTGAAGTTACATCAGCCTGCATTTCATTTCCTGCCTACTTCCTGTCTGGGCATAAGGTCTCTTTCCATGCTTACATACAAGACCTTGGCACACATGAGGCTCTGAGTGCAGCTTGCACCTGCCTGAAACAAATACCAGCATCAAAACACAACTCGGAGGGAGAGCAGTGCAGTTCCTCGCTCTCCTCTGAGTATCATTTGAAGTTTCTCATCCCATGAGAAATAAAGTCATGAAGGAAAATAACCGGTCATCCAGGAGAGTCATGTGTTGTGAGACTTATCTTTGACTTACCAGTGCTGGTGCTTAACTAAAGTTATCTGAATGCTGATCAGTGGTAGTGAAACTCCATAGAGGCTGTGTGCTGCATAGCACCATTTTACTTTGAAAGTTTTCAGAAGCTGTATTTATTTTAATCCTACTTTTCCTTCCTCTTCATTTTCTTTAACAGCTTTTATTCACATGTGAGTTTCTGGCAGTTTCAATATGTTAAAATCCATTTAGACAACATTAAAACTGAGAATTCTCCACTGTATAAATTTAATTCCAATTACTCTTATTCCCATGTTATCTGCTGGTTATAATGTGAAGTACTTTCAAAATTGGCATGTTAAAGAAGCTATAATTTGCTCACCAGCTGTAGGAATAGTGATAATTAAAAGAAAAATTAATTGGTTTTATTTTGATGTTTCTTTTATTATACTGCAAGTATGAGAATTTTATTTTCAAGGTAAGAAATCATAATTTCTTATCTGTTGATTTATCAGTATATGTACCTCAGTATCACATTTCTCTGAACATCTTCAAAAAATGAAAATATGGAAATAATTTTTATCTCTTTATTCTCCCCTCAGACCATAGAAGAAATAGATTGCTAGATTTTAAAGTCAACAAGGACCACTAGGTTATTTACTATGAGATCCTCAATCAAGTATTGCATCTAGGTATGCTTTTATTGAGCACAAGGATGTGATTTCAACTCAGGCAGTTCCAGACAGGCATTCAGTTGTGATATGAAATCTTCAAGAAATGAAAAATTCAGCACTTCCATCAACAGTTTGTTCCAATGAGTGCTGAGTACCTGTGTGCTTCTGTTCTACTTGAAACACTCCAGAATTAACTTCTAGCTGCTTCTGCGCTGCTTTTCTCCAAGAGATTAGAAATCTCCATTGTGTTGACTGTTTTCTCTGCACAATGGTATGTATACCATAAAATCAAAGCTTATCTTGATCTCCTAAATAAATTAATTAGATTTAAATCTCTATGTTTTCCATTGTAAGAGATTTTTTTGCAGGCCATAGGTGAGATGCATCCAATTTCTTACATCGTTTTGTATGTTACTACTTCAAAAACCAGAACTGGAAGCTTCATTTGGCAAGATTACTACCAAATGAAGTGGCAAAACCACGCTCCAGCTCTTGACCCCTTTTTCCTTGTTTGCACATTTAAAGGGAACAAGGCTTCTGCCATGGCTTTGCACAGATTTACTTACATGGAGCTGTTTTGTCAGCATGGCTCCTAAATGATTCACAATCTATTTGCAACATCCCTTCCTGAACTGTAGCTGTGAAGGGCAGATTTCTAGTAGTCCGATTTTTAGTAAATGCTCTACCAAGTTCAGTTCCCAAAAACAATGTCATCTATATTGAATCTTACTATGTGAGGTGTTTTAATCTCTAGAAGAAAGCTATAGGGAACAAACACTCAGCTCAGGGAAGACCTGGCTCTGGAAATACTTACAGAGACAAGCAAGAGTGAACCTATTTGACTAGATCCATAACTGGGGTGGTTCAGCTCAATTTTTAAAAATAAGTAGTGCAAACTCCTTTAAAATTGAAATTAAAGATCATTGACTGGTCTCGTAGATATTGGCCTGAGTCTTCTAATCGATATAACAAGTACACAAATATTTATCTTTATAAGTACTTTTCATTAAAAGCTAATTATACTATACTTCTGCAATTAATTATTATCTACTTTAAGTAGATATGTTATAAGATTGTTCTTAATAAAGAGAATCAGTCATTCTTACGCTATTCAGGTTGGGGATTTTTTTTAAAGTTTAATTCCAGTTTAAAAAGATGTACTGTAAATGCTCTCTTATACATTCACTTGACATCCAAGCCTCCAGAGAACTTTATGCTCTTTTTCTACTTTGCTCTGCGCCCATTTTACTTCCCCTCTGGCCATCCATTAAAAAGAGGAATTGGGCTGCTGTGATCAGACACCATTGGTGCAGCTCTCCCCTGAGCTATCTGTTTCTCTAGCACACAGGTTCAATTCTCGTTGTTTATTGACTTTCTTAGCTTTCTCAGAACTCCTCCTTATGGCTGATGGCAGACTGGCTGTGCTGCCAACCAGAGACCTGATTTGGATAGGGCAGAAGGAAGCCTGTCCCTAGGCAAAAGGAGCCCAGCAGTATCACAGACATTTTAGATTCCACAGTGAAGTCCACAAATAGTCAGTTACAGGTTACACTTTCTTTCCCAAAATAGACCATCAAAATGAACATAATACTATGTAGAAAATTAACATATACAAGATTGAGTGTTTTTAGGTCTCTTTGTTATTACAAAAGAGAGAGAAATAAATGGAAAACTTGGATTTATCCAAATTATCTTGCTTGCTAACTTGCATAATGGAAGATTTTTAACCAATGAAAAGTTCAGTTCTGTGCTCCACCTAAAAGAAAAACCAGTGTAGAACAAAACTTCATGTAAACAGGGTTAGTACATCCTTACCACCTGGTAATCTATCCTTAAAGGGTTAGAAAAGAGGGTGGTAATAATGTTTGAGTGTGTCCAAATTACAGCAAAGGAGAAGCAGGTTCCACTTTTTTATCTGCCTCCGCAGATAAGATCGAAGAGAATTAATCTGTAGAGAGATACAAGAATATCTCACTTTCCAAAGGCAATTACTTCCACTGAGAAAAGTTGTTATAACAAAAGCTTTCTACTTTCAAAGTGTGAAAATCAGCCTTCGACTGCACACATCTGCAAAAGGAAAAAAAAATCATTTATTTATCAGATAGATATTACCAATTTAACGTGATATAAAAATCTCCATTTGACTTTTAACAGTTTAGAATCATTTCCACACTAAATCATAAAATCATAGAATCACTCAGGTTGGAAAAGACCTTAGAGATCATCGAGTCCAACCATGACCTAACCATACTACCCTAACTATCAACCCCCTGCTAAATCACGTCCCTGTGCACCAAATCCAAATGGTTTTTAAATACATCCAGGGATGGTGACTCAACCACCTCCCTGGGAGCCTATTCCAGTGCTTAACAACCCTTTCTGTAAAGAAGTTTTTCCCAGTATCCAACCTAAACTTTGGCACAGCTTGAGGCCATTTCCCCTTGTTCTGTCACCTGTCACCAGTAAGAAGAGACCAACCCCGCTCTTGCTGTAAGCACCTTTCAGATACTGGAAGAGAGCAATAAGGTCTCCGTTCAGCCTCCTTTTCCCCAGACTGAACAGCTCCAGATCCTTCAGTCTCTCCTCATAGGGCACATTCTCCAAGCCCTTCACAAGTCTTATTGCCCACCTTTGGACCTTTCTGTACTGAGGTGCCCAAAACTGAACATAGTACTCGAGGTGAGGCGTCACCAGTGCCGAGTACAGGAGCAGGATGACTTCCCTAGTCCTGCTCACCACACCATTCCTGATACAAGCCAGGATGGCCTTCTTGACCACCTATGAATTCTGCTGGCTCATATTCAGCCAACTGTCCATGGTCCCTTTCCATCAGGCAGCTTTCCAGCCACTCCACCCCAAGCCTGTAGGGTTGCCTGGGGTTGCTGTGACCAAAATGCAGGACGCGACACTTGGCCCTATTGAAACTCATACAGTTGACCTTGGCCCATCGATCCAGTCTATTCAATCTATCTAAATCATGTCACTCTTACTTCAAGTTTAAATCAATGGTTTATCTACCATACAGTTTGGCAAAATCGAGGCACATACAACTTGGTCTCATAGGCAAGTCACAAACATTTAAGAGCCCTCCTACACAATTCACTGAGATTTCAGATATAGCTTTATAAATGCATTTGGAAATGAAGCTGTGATCTTAAAACAAAAAGTCATAAAGAAACCAAGATATTTTCCTGATGACTCCTCAGCCTTTTTTCTTTTGAGCCTTGAAAACAAGTCCTGGAAGTTTCTCTTTCAACTGCTTGATTCTTTGCTGCAGGGTAACAGTATTAAGGGCAAAGAAGCAGCTGTTTAAAAAAATGGAAATAAAAATTATCCACTGGCAGAAGGACATCATACATTTTTTCCATTTTGCTACTTTTTTTTTTTTTTTCTTTACAGAAGCAAACCATTTTATTTGTTCAGTACCTAAAGGAGGACATACAGTCAGATAGGCTGCTCAGACAACTGTGAAGACCAAGTCTACCACAGTGTTCTGTGACCAATGGTTTGTGAAAACAGACTGCAAACCTGTTGTAAAGCTGTTACACTCCAGCTGGTCTTATCATATACTGATCTTACCTTCCCTTAGCACTTTGACTATGCAAAGTGCAGGAAGCAGAGCCAGTTATGTCCTAGTCTTTTTTTTTCACCATGTTTTACAACTTTGATTTTGGAGGAAAAATTACCCAAACTGTTTTTCAGAAATTAAATCATTAGGTATAAGTCCAGAAGGCAGAATTAAAAAATTAGATTTCTTTAGCGAAGAAATCTGGACAGTTGAATGATAAATATTTAATAGCTCCTCACTTGTCATTTGAAGGAAAAGATGAGTTCTTTTATGTTAAAGTTGTGTAGCAAAGTTAACATTGTCTGTGGTTCTTAAAAAAATCACTGCGTGTTTTAAAGGCTCATTGGCTTCTCTTTGTGTGGATGTGTTTACTACCAATGCAATATACATTTAAGTGCCTGAAGTCTGTTGAAAAGCATTAATGGCCAGAAAGCACATTTATACCCTTTCAGACAAACACATCACATGAAACAAATCAAATTGGTGTAATAGACTTTGTAAAAAAGGATGAAATTTAGAGGGTTTTTTGCACATTAGCACAAAAGAAACTACATGGGTTACACTAAAAGCAATGCCTCCTGTTTATTTCCATGGAAACTACAATAGATACAAACAGCACAATAACACTATTCGATAGGCAAATTCTCAGCTATAAAACACTATTTTTTGACATAATCATCAACATTAGCTGCATATGCATTTTCACCAGGTATGAACAAGTGCCTGCATATCATGCTCATAAAAATCTGCATTGCCATCTGGAATGTGGCTTTTCTTTCAGACTGCTGTTACCACTGCTGAAACACACCACTGCCACTTCACTTTGCTCTCATCCACAGCTTGGTCTCCATAAATGTTCAGTAAGCATCAATGGGTGCTTTCAATGGGTGCAGTTTTTTCTACATGAAGGATTTCAGTGACACACCTTTCCTTCATCTGCCCTTCTATGTCAACGCCATTTTGTCAGACTACAGCTTTGCTGCCATCTGCCACACAGCAACAAAATGTAACAGAATATTGTCAGGAAGGTTCAGACTCTGCTGACATAGTACCAACATCTGCCTCTGATGTGGGCCAACGTAATAAAATAGGAGTGATTGGTTTCAGAGAAGCCATTATACTTCTGACTTAAAAGAATATCAATTCTGTATCTCTTGCTTATAATGTAAACAACAAAGTAATCCTGAATTGTACACTGTTTCTGTTACCAATAAAAACCAAGTGGACAATTTGAGTCATTCTATGCCTTTTAAATGGATAGCAGTTGAGAAACATCCTTTGAGGTGGACAAAGGATCAGAGATGGTTCCAAAATGATTTGATTATATATAAGCACCTCCTTGCTGTTATGACGATTGAGTCAAGAGCAACTGGAAATTTTTCTGTCAGTTCTGCAAAGCCATCACACAGAATCAATCAAAGAATCATAGAATTTGGAAGGAGCCACTGGAGACCACCTAACGCAAACCCTTGCTAGAGCAGGATCCCTCTAGGAGGCCACACAGGAAAGTGTCCAGGCAGTTTTTGAATATGTCTGGAGAAGGAAACTCCACACCCTCTTGGGGCAGTCTGTCCTAGCGCTCTGTCATCCTTAAAGCTTTTCCTCACGCGTTCCAGTTTGTGCCCATTGCCTGTTGTCCTGTCACTGGGCACCAATGAAGGACCTGGTCCTACCCACTTGACTCCTGCCCATTAGATGTTTATACATGTTGATAAAATCCCTTCACAGTCTTTTCTGGACTGAAAAACCCCGGGTCTCTCAGCCTTTCCTCACAAGGGAGATGCTCCAGGCTCCTCATCTCCTTTGTGGCCCTCTACTGGACTCTCTTCAACAATTCCCTGTCTTTCTTGAACTGAAAATCCCAGAACTGGACACAATACTCCAGATGTAGATATATGTAATTGACATAAAAACATTACATACGCAATTTGTTGATGCATTTACTTTGAAGCAAGTAAACAGACAGAATGTGGGATGTCATCATGAGTATCATTAAACAGAACATGAGAACATTTGTATCTTCCTTACTACAATATAAGTACATAGATAAAACGAGTTTGTGTTCAGTGAAGACCACTTGTCTCCTAGCCACACTGAATGAGTGAAGAACGATTAGCAGAAAGATGGACTTGTGTCTACCTTTATCACTCCTTTTTCTCGTTGGTTTCACTGTAGTAGCTGAACCTGAGGCCTGCAAAGCCATGACCACTTTTCCCACCCTTCCTTTCTTACCATTCCTTTAAAACTTGGTGGGACAAAGATGCTAGTGACACCCAGATCAATTACACATTTCAAAGTCATTGAGCTGAGCATGTAAAATTCCTCATGTCAGCTTGCACTTTGTAGCATACATAACCCTGACTGACATATGTGAAGTTGTTCGGTGAGCTGTGATCATCTAGGGATTAGTCTGATCTTGGGTTTCATGTACAAACAAAGGGGTTGGATAAGGGAAGGCAGTTTTTTTTTTCCCTGGATTTTTTTTTTTTTTTTAATTTTTTTTTAATAGTGGAAATATATGTCTTCTTTACAAAGGATTTAGGCGGGGAACTTGATGTGACCATTTCTCCTGTGTTAAAAAAGGCTTCCATTGCTTGTGCTTTGCTGCTCTTCCATTCTGAGGCCATTCTTGGCTGCTGTATTGATACAGGCATTCAAACTTGTGTAGGATCCAGCCAGCAAGCAACTGTTTACACACCAAACCACCACACTTGGAGTAATTACTGCAATCCATCACTGAAGTTTAATTGCAACCTGAGTAAATATACCACATCTAGTTTTTATTTAACAGAATAGAACAGCCAGCCTGGGTTGAAAAGGACCATAATGATCATCTAGTTTTAACTCTCCTGCTATATGTAGGGTCACCAATCACTACACAAGGCTGCCCAGAGCCACATCCAGCCTGGCCCTGAATGCCTCCAGGAATTGGCAATCCACAACTTCCTTGGGCAACCTGTTCCAGTGTGTCACCAACCTCTGTGAATAACTTCCTCCTAATATCTAACCTAAACCTCCCCTGTTTCAGTTTAAAATTATCCCCCCTGTCCTATCAGTATCCACCCTTGTAAACAGTTGTAACTTATGGTCGTAATTTAACTAGTTTGCTTTCTGGTGCAGCAAAGATGTGTCAACAAAGAGTCAAACTCCTGAAATTCATACCACTTTTTCTTCATTTACTGACCACTGTTTCCACTGGAGGCGCAAAGAACAATCACATTTTTCTGTAAACAATAGTGAAAATATCCCAGAAAAATCAAGTAACCATGTGCTAAGTGCCATTAGACATCATTCTTGCATATGAATGGTACAGTACCACTGTTGATACAGATGAGTTAATGTGCTTGGTGGAGCTAACAAAAACTGTAGGTCTACCTATTTACTAGGATCATTTCTTAACTTACTGCCTAAAGGCAGGCTTTGATTCCAATATATGCACCCTGAGGTGGTGGGGAATTGCTCTGATAAAATATTTTTTTTCAGTAACAATTATTTGTTCACGAAGATGTCTGGAAAAAAAAAAAAAAAAAAAAAAAAATGAGGTGTTTGAAAATATGATCACAAAAAAATTCTATTAAAAACATGCTATCTGCCTAAAGATCCAGATTCAAGCCCTTGCCTGCAGCTGTGTCCTAAAAAGATGGCAGTTTGCAGAGAGTATTTCTCCAATGTCATTAGCCAAATTGAAAGTGAAATATATCTGAAATCATAACAGTAATCTTAAGGCCGGAAAGCTGCCTCCCAGTGAGTGCAGAACATATATATGTGCAGAAGGTTGGAGGGAGGAGTGGATTTTAACTGATTAGTAGAAAGTTGGAGAGGTTCTGTTTTTAGCTAATTTTAGTTCTTTTATATTTGGTGGGGGTATGGGTAAAGAGAAACTTTGGAGCACACTAGCTCTAAATAATCCCAGATTTTGCATCCAAGATTTGTTATAAAGAGAGTAAAGTAATTGCAGTTTTTCAGTTAACTTTATTCTTTACATGCACACTTTAACCTTCACTTTATTTGCTGAATGGGTGGATCATGACTCATCGACATAATCTCTTCGAAGTCTGCCAGCCTGGGTGCCTTCCTTAATGATATTGCTTGTTTTGTGCATTGATACAGTGACAGTTGAGAAAAATGCTTATTCTTTGAAAGGTCAGTGTACAGTTTAATCTACATCATAGCAATCACTTGCTGCAAAGTCTATTGCTGAAACATAGATTTTAACCTTTTTACATCTCAACTTTTCAGTCTTCTTTTCATTTATAGTTCTCTGGACAGACACATCAGCTATTTGATGTTGAAGTTTGAATTCTTCTCTCCAAAATGTGAAGTTTGGTAAGGTCAAGAGTATATCCATTCTTCCTTATCCACATGAGTATTTAAATGAAAGACCAGCATTACACAGCTCAGTGCTAAAGGGATTATAGAAATTGCAAAGCACAGCTTTCCCAACTCTGTTTTATGAGGAGAATTATAGCCAAAAATAGTCAGTTTTTTTCTCTACAACTCAAGTTTAGATCCCATCGTGGATGGATAAAACCTCGAGAGCTTGTTCTGCCTACCCCTCTGCAGTACTGTTCTCCTGCCATGTGCCCCCAGGCTGTGTTCATTGTGTAATTCAACGCAGAATTGAACTTGCTCAGTGAGGAGTATGCAACCTACATTGCTAGCTACTACATCAAATTAACATTATTCTGCATAAAGGCCTTCAAGACAGCATTGTGTTTTTGTTAGTGTTTCAAGCTTCACACGCACATACTCAAACAGAAGGAGTACAAACTGTTGCAGAAACAGAGTCTTCTGCTTTTGGAAGCTCTTCAAGACAACCAAAGAAATCATTTAGGTGGGCCAGATGTAGATGTGCAAACATCAAATGAGACAATCAGCAGGAAGGCAGCGAACCAAATAGAAATCTACCATGTGACTCTAGTTTAAGTTTATTGTGTGAATTAAATAATACAGTTCAAAACCTTTTTACATCACTTTGCTGTTCTCCCTTGGCACAAGAGAATGAATTAGACAGCTGTCACCTTGTCTGTAAATAATGTTCAAAGCTAATTTCTTTGAAGAAGTCTCTTTATGTGCATTTCAGTAAGATGAACGTAGATGATTAAATATTAAGATATTTAAATCAAATTGAATATAGTCCACAGCTGAAGTAATTACTATCCTGTACTGAATCTTTATCACATTAATCTCCATAGTTTTGTTTTGCTTTGTCTTCCTCTATTCAAAAAGCGAAGCCAATGCATTACCACTTGTTCTGCATACAGTACTAAAGTGGCATCCTCTTTTTTTATCATGCAGCCAAACTTTTTGCTGGCTTATATCTTGCTTGACATGATCATGATGTGAAGTGCAAGATGTGAGGATCCCTCTCTGATGCACAATTTCATTCTGTGGTTTTTATCCACAGCAAGTTACTGAGCAAAGTACATCTGAGGTCAGGGGAACAACATTAAACTATGCAAAGAGTAATGCCAAGGAGAAAGATGACCAGAAGTTCTGAGAGAAACACCAAATATTAAGAAAGTTCTGCAAGATTTTTAACATCCTTTGAGAAGCTATCAGGACATTGGCAGTTAATATCCCATTTCCACATCATCAGAGTCAAAATAAGGTTTGCCATTGGGCTTTGCCTGGTACATTTAGAAGTGGTCCACTATGGGTCTGCCTTATCAGGAGAAGATGGTGAGCTCTGTGCACTAGGACTAAGCCCGTGCTCAGAACCAAGCTGTGTCATAGCACTGAACTACCTGCGTTCATGAATTCATCGCTGGTTTGTCAAAAATGTAAGTCACATGAAACGTAATACAATACAGTGACTGAGAAATGTTTGATACCGGCTGAGTACAGCCAATATGGTTACTTTTGATTCCGTGAATTTCATGTTATGCACTTAAGCATTCACAGATTAAGATAGTTCAGAGCCAAACATCATTTGTAGTCATCATCCACAGCCTACAAATGTTGCATGAATCTACAGGAAACTAGGGACCTTTAACTATCTGAAATAAAATGTAATTAATACTTACTGATGTTAGTGTTAAAGCGCTGTGAAAAGGAAGGTGGACGCATGTTTAAGCTCTCAATTGAAGCAGAGATTCATGAAGATGAGAACAGCAGATCTATCCAAAGGTGACACTGTTTTTTCTTTCCTTCCAAGCTGTTTGATGTACCATACGTTGTTATGTCAAGTCATCCCACATGCAGTCTGTTTTGGCTTGATTTTTAAGAGTCTCACACCCTGGGTCAGGAGAACACAGCTAAAAATACATCCTTAAGAGTGACAGGAGTGATACTCTTCTTAGTTTGCATCCCTGTTCTGTACCTATAGCCTAAAGTCTAATGGAGGGGAATGAAAGTGGGTAATTTACGGAGATGGTGAAAAATAAAAGATTGTATGAAAGAAAAAAAAAAAAAAAAAAAAAAAAAAAAAGAATGCTGTATTACTATAATAGCTCATTTCCAGACATTCTAATACTGAAATATTTTTAAGCATATACTGTTCTTGTGAAGAAGATATAGCTTCATTTTAGAATGGCAATGCTCTACTGCATCACATATGCAGCCTTTCCATTTCAGTAATTAAGTCATTTATTGGAAAAGTACTCCATAAATTCACCTGCAACATGCTGTAAAGAAAAACATATACACACAGAGTGCATGAGTGATTTATAGGGACTGGTTGCTTTAAGCTGTGTAGCAAAATAACAATTCCTTTAGGTAAGATGGCTAGTTTCAGTAACGTATACTAAACAGTTGCCATGTAATCCTTCCCTGTAAACTGATACACGGCAAGTTGTCACTGCTCCCTGCACTGTAAAAATTGTGACAAACATCCTGAAAGAATGGTCTGTTTTCTATTTACTGCTCTTTCAGGATTGTGAGGGGAATAGCAAGCATATTTGTAATTAAAGATAACGCACAATTCTTCTGTGTTGTCATTTTACCTACAAAACCCCAGGGTAGAACCGTTTTGTATGAAAAGAAACACATATGGAGCTGCTGATGGGATATTCTCTGCTTGAAGTATGGCTTAGAGAGAAGAAAAATTTTGAGCACAGATCTTAACAATAGAAAAATAAATAGGATTCCATCTTGTGCCTCTATCTTCTCAGCATTCTCATATAGTAGCTATTTCCAAACAAAACTTCTCCTGGATGGCTATTACCTGCTTTTATCGTCTAGGAAGATGGGGCTGCCTGTAAAAGCACTGTCTGCACTGGTCAGAAACCTTCTTAGAGTGTGGAGTCTTTCAGTATTCATCTTCCACAAAGGCTAGGCCAAAGGAGCATAAATGTTTTCTGGTGACTCCTGTGGGAAGTGATGGAGCCAATATTAGAATGTGTGCTTTTAGGAAAACATCAGACTTACAAGAAAAACATGAAAAATTAGTTCTGAAAAACAGGACAGGTGTTGTCTTTCAAACAGAAGGAAAATAGGCATCTGTGTTACCAACAGATTTCAACCGAAAAAAAACATGATTAAGATCTGCTTTTTCACAGAAAATATTGCAAACTCGAGTATTTTTCATCTCCCTGCCATATCTGCCCTGCTAGGTCTACCTGAGAGGCTGCAATCCTGATGCTGCCCAATCTTTAGGTGGTTGTACGTGGGCTTCTGAGACTACTCTCTTTCATAGCGTCAAGGTTGCATGACATGTCTAAGAAAAGAACCACTGGTATCCAATCTAGGTAACAGACTAGTTCTTATGAATAAGGATCATCTTACCACCATAACCTCTCACTCTTCCTACATTAAACAATCTTTCTGGTTTTAAAATTTACTAACTGATGACCCTAGCTTTAAAAATTTTCAAGGCTTTGTAATATATAGATCAAGCATTTTTGTTCTGGTCAGTGTTTAAATTTTAATATAACATGCACACACAGTTTTGCCAGTTATGGAAACAACCTCTGTACCTATGCCTTAACTGGAACAACCGAGCATCAGTTCATTACACTCCAATTTATTAACATGCCTCAGTTACTTCCGATGGGAACCAGCCACAAGTTTTCACGAGAGCATGGAAAAACATTTTGAGAACACAATAACAATCTGCTATGTGACATCTTTTAGACACTGTAATGGAAAAGACCATGGCAATTTTATTTGGGCTTTATGGAAAATAATAAAGTATAGAAAATGTATGAGTAGAGCACTGTCAATGAAACTCTGCAATCAGATTATTTTTCTCCCAGGCTGTAACTCCTGCTTCATGATGCATAGCATATATCACAACCTAG
The DNA here is from genome assembly GCF_987193195.1 of Phasianus colchicus. Taxonomy (NCBI): domain Eukaryota; kingdom Metazoa; phylum Chordata; class Aves; order Galliformes; family Phasianidae; genus Phasianus; species Phasianus colchicus. The sequence continues at coordinate 58,473,314 of NC_143439.1, read as the reverse complement.
TATTTCCCAGTAGAGCCCATAACAGTGAAAACTATTGATTAAATGTTAACCCCTTGACTCAGAAAGTTGAAATTTCACAAAGTGCATCCCATTACCAGCAATGGTAATATGTCAGAAAGATCAACAATTCCAAACAGTCGCTGCACCATGAATCTTTATACGTGGATTGGAATTTAAATTAAAATACTCGAAACTTACTTTTCACTGTATATAGTAGTAAAACAAATACACTTCAAAAGATAGTACTAAATAGTGTCTGTGCAACCTATGAACACACATATATGTATTTAATTATATAGTAGAGATAGAATATCAAATTACCAAATTGCAAGTTACAAAATTCAAATCTGTAAATATAATCTGCATATGCAATTCAATGTATTACTAGTTTAAACATGTGTTTTTCAACTACCACATTAAAGTTGGCAGTTTCTAATAATTGGTTATTTGCATATATAATTGTATACTGTAAGTATATAAATGTGCATTTCTTCTTAACATGAAAGTAAGTTAGTTTACTTTGAATTTCTTCACTTGTTTTCTTTCTTAAATTTGACTACTTCTTAGCAATTTTATTCCAAAAACTTTGACATCTGGCTTGTAAGACAAACTCACTTTTTTTTTTTTTCTGAAACATTTATGAGAAGTAGGATTTTCTTTATCTGAAGAAAATATATAATTTAAGTTAGAATACGTTCAGCTCCTAGAAGCATAATTGACATATTTAGAAACAGGCAATTCTTAAAGTATTCATTCAGATGAAAACCTTTGGGGTTCACACAGCAGAGAAAATCCTCAAGGTGAAAAATACTGGAATTCTCTGTAACTTGTTCTCTGGATGACTACTTTTGACTTCATGATGCAACCATGATTTTATTCACAGTGCCTTATATTAGAAATGCTGTTAACAGAGAGGGCTTAAATCCAAAAAACATAAAGTTTTGGGAATTACAGAACTGAGTCAAAAGTATGGTTTTGTCCATTCACTTGGTTTAAGTCTTTTTTTATCTTCACTACTCAAGAAAGTAATATTAATTGCAAGCATTGCTATTAGTTCTTCAGAAACCAATGCTTGAAGACATGTTCCTGTTCCACTGGAAGAAGTTACCCAGAGAGGTTTTTGATGCCCACTTCCTGGAGGCATTCAAGGCCAGGCCGGATGGGGCTTTGAGCAAATTGGTGTAGAGGAAGGTGTCTCTGCCTGTAGCAGGAGGATGGAACTGGATGATCATAATGGTCCCTTCCAACCCAAACCATTCTATGATTCTATTCTATTCTAACATTTAGATGCCTGCATTCACTAGAAGTTAATGGATACATCTACAGTACCGGGGCACAAAATCCAGACACAGCATATCAGTGTGTAAAGCACTTCTATATCTGCCTCAGAAGTATTTGTAGGACATTATAAAAGTATCTTCAGTGACACATTGTCTTAATTAAGAGCTCTGTTTATGGCTACTGCTTTGGAAAGTCCTTATCATATTGTAGTCAGTGGTAACAATACAATGGCTTACATTTATCAGCAGCAGTGTAAAACTTACACACTGCACTAAATAAGGTGGGAATATAAGAGAAGTCCTCCAGAGCTGTACCTTTCATTACAGGGGAGTTCCACTGCAGTGGATTTTATGGAGTTGTAATTTTATGCAGTGTGTTTTTTGATTCCTTATTTTTTATCTAGATCTATTCAATCAACTGCTTTAATTTACTCTCTGGGCAGGCTGCTAGTTTCTATGAGACATGCTTTTGCTTGCTTTCAAACAACACACAGCAGTATTCATGGTAGACAAAAGATGTGCCTTGAAATGCTTCTTGGGTTCTTGTTTTCTCCTCACCCCGCAATGTATTTCTTAGGGATGGGGGTTATTTTTGACACTACAGAAAGAAGGTAGTGGTCAGAGTTCCTTTTACATGTTTAGGATACTTGGTATGTTGCTCATAATGATGCTGTGATTACTGCACATTACAAATGTCCAACTTAATCAGTGAACAAATTACAATGAATATCAAATCTTTAGGCAAAAATACACAAATGCACAAAATCACGCGGACACTATACCAGAGAATTTGTCACAGCAAACAGCTAAAATTCCTCACTGGATTGCTTTAAAACCCAAGCTAGCTAGGCAACATTGCACAAGCAGGGAAACCGGCAAATGATGCCTCAATTCCCTTTGCCCTCTTGGATGGACCAGCCTTGTTGGACCTCCATTGTGCAACACAGAATAAAACCAAGTTCCTCAGTCCTCCCTCTCTTTAGAACACTCAGAGAATGGCTGCCCAAGCTGTGATACAGGGTCAGATGAAAAAAAAGGCCCCAAACAGATTTTGTGTGAATTTCGTACAGGTTCAGCTATGGTTATAATGCAGCTCCTTCCTGCACCTGAGGAGGCCTAGTGTTATTGGGACTGCTTGGAACGCTGTCCCTACAGTCACATGGTGTCAGCCTGCCCTGCACAACCCAACACCTGCTTTTACCCCAGGCCCAGGCACTAACCAATGTCATGCTGAGTCCCCAATGTGTCCACGCCAATAAACCAGCATATGGCATTTAGAAGGCACCAGCAGTACTGGGCTCCTTATACAAGCAAAAGATAAATGCTTCCTTTCTGTGGCATGGCCACAGCCACCTCTCTCCCACTGTGCAATAAGCAAAGTTTAAAGCAAGCATACAAGAAGTGAGAAGTCTGAATTTTTAGACATTAGGAAGAAATTCTTTACTCAGAGTGTGGTGAGTCACCGGCGCAGGTTGCCCAGAGAAGCTGTGAATGCTTCATCCCCAGAAGTGTTCAAGGTCAGGTTGGATAGTGCTTTGAGCAACGTGGTCTAGTGGGAGGTGTCCCTGCCCACAGCAGGGGATTTAGAACTATATAGTACTTAAGGTCTTTTCCAAACCATTCTATGATTCTATGACCCTCTCAGCCAGTGGAGAAACAACTTTTTCCATTTCCATGGGAAATGTTCAAACATGACCAGAAATGTTCCTGGGAGTTGCCAAGTCTGTAAGGCTGTGATTCAGATGGGATGGTTGGTTCTCTGGCTGAGCCTGTGACTTGTGAGATAGGCATGAAAGACTGGAGGAGCTGGAAAGAGATGGTAATAGACCGGAAGGAGCCTGGCACTCCCTGCTGTTATGCTGCAGAGAGCAAAAGTACAAATGTACTCCAGACAGGAACAGGCTAATTCACAGACCACAGGTACATCAGAAGAAGGGCAAAGACAACTTCATCTTTCTCAGAAAGCCTTCAAATCAACAATAGATAGGAGAGGATGCATATAAAAATATTTCAACATTTATCTTCCTGAACGTTGTCTCAGAGCAGGGGGCTGACTTAGGCAGCCTTTACTTGTGAACCACAAGGAATGTTCTACTGCACTTTCTTCTGCAAGGCAGGTGGTTCTAGCTCCTGGCCCTCTTTGTGTATTTTATACCAAATATTAATTGATGAGATGGTGAAAAGAAAAGAAAAACAACAGAAACAGTCCCACAGTCAAGTTCAACCTCAAGTAAAATCTCAAGAAATACAGCTGTGGACAAGGGGACTTGGTTCAACCTCAACACTACATTAGAGCATAATAGTGCTCCTGTCGTGCTCGCAATTTGCCATCATATGCCATTTTGGGTGTCTGTAGTTGTGGTATTAGCATGTTTCTCATAAGGAACAAAGTACAACACTCATTTCACAGAGACCACTAAAGAACTGACAGGTAATAACAACCCAGGTGACCCACAGGTGAAGGTCTCCATATCTCATTACGCAGTCCCTTCATTGTCCAGTAATCCCAAGTACTTTCTGTCAAGGCCACAGTTTTATGTCAGGGAAGTAAACTTTCAATCATGCTGAATATTTCTGTCCCTTATCCTGATCCTTCCTTCAGGACAGGAAGTCCCTCAGGCTTTTCAGGTCTGATTTGCTGTATTGGGAATGGTTTTTTCATCGGCTCATGAAGCCTGAAGCAGACATCAGTAGTCCCAAGCGCACAGAGGTCTAATTGAAACCATTCCCAGCAGCTCTGTATCTACACATACACATCCTGATTATGACAAAGCTCATGAATAATCACTGGTATGAACTTGTTCCTCATTGTCACAAGTTCAGGAAAGCAATGGGGATCCAATTGCATCATTCGATCCCTCTGCATGGCAAAGATGACAAAGTTCCCGTTTCTAAAAATAATTACATAGCCCAGTGTGAATTTGTGCTGCAAAGGACGCCAGGATGACTCACAAGCATGGAGATTATGAAAATGTATTTGTGCTGCAGCATTAGGATTAAGACTGAGTGATGCTGTAAATATTCAGCTTTACTTCAAGTTTCACCTCAGCTCTTCAAACTTCTGGCTAACCCCATTTGATGAATTAATGCTGGACTGTTGTTTCCTTAAGCATCCAAAAATTTTCTCTTCTAAAAGCCTTTACATGAATGCAGCAAAATCTGCTTTTAGTGCTGTGCTCTCCCTCCCTTGTTAACATACGTGGTTTTCAAAGGGGGAAAATATAAGCCAGGCAATTTCTGTTTTCTGACCCTATGAATCTAAAATGAGATGGTTTTATTGTCTTCCTTTATCCACACTGTAATTGCTGTTCCTGGTGTATTTCCAGAATGCAACTCTCTGGGGATCCACACACAATCACGGTATATTATAATATTTCAATGCTTTTGTTTTCTTCATAGCTTTTGCAATGCTTTTCTTTCAAATGTCTGATCCTCACTGGCACATACTGGAGTACATCCGTTGAAGTCAATGAAAAGTCATTTAATTGCACCCACTGAGGATTTGATCTGAGACCTTTAGCTTTATCCATGGTCTACCACAGCTTAAAAACTTTGCTATATATTTTGCTCATTTGAAGACTATAAACATAATTTTTATATGCAAATTAAGGCTGCATATGAAACATTCAAATAAAATTTTATGATTAAATGCTATGAAATACAATTACTTTTCTTGAGGTTTTTAGTTCACATGGGGTACAGACTACAAAACATTCTAGTATATTTATACACTATTTTCCAAAAGATTCTTCTGACAGAATTTTTAAACTAAGTCTGTTCAAGTGTAGAAGAGATAAATATTTCTGAAATAACAGCAAGAGGCATTAGCTCTTTTCCCATGAAGACAGTCAAGCACTAGAGCACACTAGCCAGAGAGGTGGCATAATCCTCATCAATGGAGGTTTCAAAGACATGTCTTGATAAAGCCTGAGCAACCGGGGCTGATCTCATGGCTGGCTTAGCTTTGGGCAGTAAGTTTCACTAGAGTCATCCTGGGGTGCTTTTTGACCTAAACTATCCTACTAAATCAAAAATTTACTATCATAAAAGAAATATCATGTTGCTATTTTCAACTTCACAACTGCTAAACTGTATGTGTTTTGTGTTATCTAAGTGTACTGAAAGATCATATGAACACCTTTGGTATTAGTTATGGTAAAATTCATAGGCTGAAATAAATACAAAGTTGTGCTTTTGCCTGCACTCTCAGAAACTCAGATTAACTTCATGTTTTGCCTGCTCTCCTGAGCAACATATTTAGGATCTTTCAAAATATTTCATATGCATCTTGCAAATTTTAGCTTTATTATCAGTTGTAATCTTATTACTAGTAAGTATATTTGCAGATGAAAATAAGAAATGAAGTATCTATGAATTACCTGTACCTCCTGAATTTTGGAAGCTCAGATCCAACCTTTATCTTCTTTAGTTCAGTTCCAAACATACTGACTTTTTTATTTTTGGCCCTTGTATGTTTTGCTTTATGTTTACCTATCTTGGAAGAAAGCAGGTATAGCAGGTGCTGTATTCATCTGTAGAGAAAACATGCAAAGATCTCTTCCCTTGAACCAGAAAGGAAAAAAAAAAAGAGAGGAGTTTGGGCACAGGGAGAGACTTCCAGCGGTTTCTTGATCTTAGGAACTCTCCATGATGTTCCAATTTAATGGACTTTTCATCCCATTTTGGGAACCTGTACGAAATGCTGTGTGCAAAGGAATACAAAACAGTAACTACTTGTTTAACAGTATTTTGTATTTCCTCTAATCATAATCATGGCTCTGTTATGTTCAGTGTTCTAAGCACACACAAATGAACTGTTTGTGCCTCAAGGATTTACAGTCTAATAACTATAGAGCAGGCCACAATTACTTCGACAACTACAAATGCAAAGGATGCACACCGAGAATTTCAAAAGCCAAGTAAGATGGCAAGCACTGTTTTTACTTCCAGCCATCTAAAACATGATTGTCTGGTCCAAACCAGTTTCCTAGGCTTAGTGCACTTCCAGCAGCTGATGGAAAGATATAGCCATCTCTCAAGGCAGATTCACTGCATCCTAAATCCACGTCAGGTGATATTTTCAATTCTGAAGCTGGATCAGGAAACACTTTTCATAATTTTGGAGGAAAAGAGTCTAAAACCAGAATGAAAATTGTAAAATCTTCCACCTGAATTTTTTACTCATAAAATAAAATACTAAGTTCCTAGTTTATAGTAGAAAGAATTCCACATTCATACCTTTCTCTACTTTTCTAAATTTCTAAAGAAAAGGAGTGGGAGGGAAGAAAAAAGAAGAAATGGAAGGGAAATGCAAACATTATTTCCACAAACAGAAGTGATTAAATGTACCCATTCCATTTTATTACAGTAAGGAAAAAAAAAAAAAAAAAAAAAAAAAGTTAAAAAAAAAGTTAAAAAAAAAGTTAAAAAATATAATGTATTTCATTGCAAATATTTTTATTTTAATCTGAAACTCTCAGTAAAATATTTTTAAAATCTCTCCCCAGTCTACAACCATAACCAAACTTCTTTTCCTGTAAAAAGATACTGCTTAGAACTAAATACTTGTAAGTAAGTAAATAATCTTCCTATCCAAAATCCAGACAATTCTAAGAGATGTATGGGACCTTAGCAACCTGGTCAGCTCCGCTCTGCTTGCAGACTGCCAGCAGACCGTTAGTGCAGAACTAATCACCTTGAAAACATCAAGGGAAAACTCTGGGCTCATACTGATATTGATCTATGACTCCCATGCATTTGACAAGTTCCTCTGCAGCAAAATAAACCATGATAAGAATATCTAAGTAGATATTTAGATTAGGATACTATTGCCAGGGTGTGTTAAATTGACATTCGAGCCACTGCCACCACTTGCCATTTTTTGCAAGTCCAGTATAACTCTCTTAGTAATTAGGCATTGAGCAGATGAGGTGGTGTTCAAAACCACAACTGATGCTTAGAAATTGGCAGGACAGACCTCTGAGGAAAGAGCTGAGCATAATGGGAGCTAATTTAGAATAGACTTGCTGCTGTGAATATGGGGAATATAGGAGATGGGATCAGTTGGGAAAAGGGCAGTGTTGGGGAGAAGACGGCACCTCAGTCATTACAAGGTCCTCTGTGATTTTGACTTACCACAGAAGAGGTGCCCCTACTAAGTTCTGTTGCTTTTTATTTTTCTTTTTAATCTGTGTTCCCTATCACCAGTCAGAAGGGGCTAATGCTGATCTATCTGCTGCAGTGCAGAGTCGTCTCGGAAAGTAGAGGGCAACCAAGGCAAATCACCAACAGGGCACACACTAGTTGCTGAAAATTGCTAGGCTAGAGCATTCATTTTAAATGTGTGTCTTACTCCTCTCACCTCAGTGCAGATTGAATGCTCATCAGTGTACTGCTTATTGACCTCACTGTGCTCATATATGGAACCAAAGCAGTATATTATCAGGATTATTTTCTTCCTTTACTGTGTTTTTAATACACCTTGAGAAGTGCACGTCTCATGAGGCTGTAAAGCTGAAATGCATTGTAAAGAGGGGGAAAATCATATAAACTAAGCATTGAAGAAGTGCAGAAATGAGAACATTTCCAAAAAACTCAGTTAAAAATGCATTTCAGACATCACAAAAAAACTTGTATCATGTTGTTTCTTTCCCTGTATAAAGGTAATAAAGATTCTGACTTTAGAACGATTTAACTAAAGCACATTTCTAATACCATAGTCCACTGAGTTCCATAACACCTTCTTGCATTGATTTCTAATGTTCCACATTTAGTAGTCACCCATTTATTCTAGTGGGTAATAGGAATAGTATTTATGGGCCAGAAATGCTTTGAACAGCTCCTGTCCTTGAGAAGCCATTTGCTGCACTTGTACTCCTCATATACTGTGCTCTGTCATATTTAAGAGGCTGCTCACACGTACAATACTGTGTCTTCAATTCCAAGAGTAAAAAGCTTTCCTTTTCCTAACCAAAAATAACTCTATAAAATAACTCTATACCTGTATATTCCTAAATATATTTCGGAATTTTTTGTGAGCTCTGGGCACTTTGTACACAGCACCTTAGCCTTGGAAAAATCATATGATGTTTGAATGATGAGGAAAATATACCGTAAAAACAGTTGCTTATAGCTTTTTGAGCACAACAATGGTTTGTACAAAGAAATAAACAGAAATGATTTGCTTTGCACATTCATTTTTTTAATGAAGATTCTTTGTTTTGGTGACATAATACAATTAAATATAACCTTGATAATGGCTCCAAAATAGATTGTGTCTCTAGATGAATATTATTGTTGTAGGAGAGGCATTTTAAGATATTTAGCCTAAGAGGTATGCTGCTTGCTGTTGTAGAAGTCAGTTACGTCACATTCAGAGACCTTGGCTGTTTTACCTCTGCCATTTTTTCTGAATCCAGATACTTTCTTGACCTGTTGCTAAACCTATTCATTTTCCTCAAGTTTGGATGAAAGAGAATCAAGCCCATCCGGAACAGGATGCTGTTCAAGAATATTACGGTACAACATGGTAGAAGTCAGAGAAAGCTGAAGAGAGGCAAGTACCTTCAATAGATTTTATCTTGCACAGCTAATAAATCATGGTGCTAAAATATTTGGTACTTTGTACTTATGAGAAATCGGAGGTATCACTCATACCCTCATCTTTGTAACATAGAGTTAGAGTGCTGTCCTTGCAATGGGCTAAATATTTTAAAGAAAAACATGATATGGATCAAATGCTCCTTGTGAAGCCTTCAAAATGTAATTGATTGACATGAAAACGTGTATCTCCTTTCTAGAGCACCTTCTCTGTTCCACCTTCTCAGCCATATAAAGTTCTACTGTGACTCATTAACGCACAATGGACAGAAGCAGGAATAAGTCATGCTGCTCTATGCATGTTGTCACATGAGAGAGAACAGCAATGCTTAAAACCCAGAAAGTGCTTTGACTTTACTTTTCTGGGAATTCTCACTCTTCTACTTGATCATTCTGAGGTACCCTGAGGACTGTGAACTTTTCTGCACCCAAAGGGGAGATGTCCTCACAATATATCTTTTTTGTCATTGCATGAAGTGAGAAATCACTACAAGAAAATGAAATGGTGTAACTTAGGCTCAAAGAGGAAAAATTCTGCCAGGGCATCCCCACCAGTCCCTATACAGTGGATCCATGGGTCTGTCAGGGCACACATGCATTTTGCCTTCAAAAATATCAGAACTGAGTGTTTTGCACTTCTAATATTACTGAAAACTCCTTACAGAAAGCTAAGTATAAAATAGGCAAGGTCAGATAAGCCTGAAGCAAGCAGCTGAATACCCTCACTGTAGAAGTCCCGAGGCCATCTCTTTTAGAGCAAATTCCATTAAAATACAGATTGTATCAGAGTAGAGATGTAGCTTTGTACCTTAAAACCTGCCTATTGTGCAAAAGGCATTAGGCTTATATCAGTCTAGCTAAGATTTTTATGGCAATTTAGATGATGGCAAATTATTAATGTAGAAGTACCTGTTTTATTGAGAATATCACTTTGCTTTTTGTCTGATTTTCATCATGTGCCATATGTACAGTAGTTGATCAAAGGCTGTGAATGCATTATCTCTTGCCTCACTTATCATTTCTGAGAAAAGATGAGAAGGAGGAGAAGGGAGGGACAGAAGATGATGATCAGAAATAGAAAAGTTTCAAAGTAGATCAAATATGGCTGTCCGTAATTGTTCTCTTCTAATGAAAGGCATCATTAATCAGCTGTAATAGTGGCTAAGAGTGTTGGTGAAACAGCACATAAGATGGAAAAAGCAGCTCCAAGAATAAATGTACACCGCATTGCAGCAGACATGCTTCTCATTAGTTTAACTCAAATGTCACTAGTTAATGGGGAAAGCAATTTAGCAACTGTCCTACACGGTAACACTATAGTTTCCTCATCAGCCTCTTTCCAGGCACCTGACCAGTGTACATAAGCAACATCACAACAGCAGACATGGATTGTTTATGAATACTTTCCATACATTCTTTCAACATCTCCCTCAAAAAAAAAGCGGCTAGGGGGATACATGGAGCTCTACTACTGTCATGCATGAAATGACTGCCTTGCTTTAGGCCACTCCAGAGGGATTTGTAGCACAGCCAGGGAACAACTAGTAGACAAATGAAACAATGGTATCAATAGTGTAGGTGCAGAAGCCAGATCACCAATTTGGTGCCAGAAAAGACCCTAAAACTATGCAAAAGGACTGGAAATTAAAGAGTTTAAAGATGTTCTAACTCTGTTTCTGCCAAAGTCAAGAAACAGCACCAAGGGGAACCCTGTTTCCTCAGAGCCTTCCATTTTCTATGTCTGCACCCATCACAAAGACTATATTAATGGGTAAGAAAATTATCTTTTAAATATTAACATTAAAATAGATATTTTGCATTTATTTGGATATAAAAATAACAGACGGTTATACAGTGATCTGAAAACTTACAGTAGAGCAGCAATAGGAAATCCTTAATACTAAGTTCTCAGATGTAAAAATAGGCCTTCATTTCATATAGCAAGCAGTATTACATCATCATGTATAGTTCAAGTCAAAAGATACTGAACATTAATGGAAATATCTTTAATAAAATGAACTTAAAATGGTAAGGACAGAGGCAATGAAACAATGACTGTGGTTCACCCTAACATGTGCCTTCTAAAATGTACCAAAAAGGTTTAGGAAGCAACAGAGATTTTAAAAAGCACAGAAAGAGCAATGAGAAATAAAACTTTGGATTAGCTATGGAATGAGTGCCTTTCTTCCACTGTTGAACTTTCAGAAATTTTTCACACAGAAGAGGACACTTTCCTGGGAAGAATTAAGGTCTCACTTCTGAGTAGATCCTCCTACTTTTCTTGTTATCACTGGAACTTCATTTAATTGATACCTGCTCCTCTGAATTTACCACACTGTAGATGAGAAGGGAGCATGGAAAGAAGACTTCCACACACTCATTGACAGTCATCAAATAGGACCTTTTCCTCCCTCTCTTTAACAACAGAATTTGCTTTTAATGATAACGAAACTGGAAAACCAGAAGTGTATTAAGAACAAAATGTGAAATTAATGTATGAGGAAAGGCCATAGAAAAGGACACACATGTACAGTTTTCCTGGTACATCTCTTAGCTGTCAGAAATCTAGTGCTTTCTAAATTAAATGTATCTATCTCTGTGTTGGCAGTCCTTCAGGATCTTGGTTTTCCATGTATCAAGGTAATTGCTTTTTGCTGCCAGTTAGATTCTTAGCATCTATTGTCCTGTGGCAAAAGGTAAAGCCTTCTCCAGATCAGTCATGTAAGCACCGAGACAGAGAAATTGTGTGAAAGAGTTAATAATTTTTCTATATTTGATTTTTCTATACCTTTTACAGTTTCATAGAGTTTTAACATCTTCCCTTTATTTACTCCTTTTCCAAGTTGCAAAACACTGATTCTCTCGACATACCAGGCACCTTCCAGAAGAGTGTGCTGATCTCACATTGCACTGCCATTTGCCAACAGATTTCTAGGAGTCAACTGCAGTATTTTTGTTCTGTAGCTTAGTTCAGTGCGATTTCTCAGTCTCGTCTTTATTTAACAAAAAGGAAGAGGGAATCATAGAATCATTAAGGTTAGAGAGACCTTAAAGATCTCATAGTCCAACCACCAACCATCACCACTATGTCCACTAAATCATGTCACTCACTGCCACATCTACACATTTCTTGAACATCTCCAGGGATGATGACTCCACCACCTCCCTGGGCAGCCTGTGCCAATGTCTCACCAAGTGAGGAAAGTGATTTTTCTTCCTGATCTCTGCAGGTGCCATCGTACCTCATGTGCCTGGGCTTCAGCACAGACTCTGCTGATGCAGTACTAAGAAATAAGCATCAAACAGCCCACAGAACTGTAGTATTCCTTTTCCGTGATTTGTGTAAGGGAAAATCACCTTCAAGATCTCATTATCAAATTACTCTGCTACATTCTAAAAACACTTCAGATAAGGGCCAAATAACCAGCGGTTCCAGTTTCCTTTACAGATACTTCTGATTATCCAGCAAGCTTTCCTCTAAGAATGAGCACTGCTAGAACAGTGAAGTGGCTGAAATGCAGTCATTCCACGTGCCAAAGCAAAAATGTACCCTTTCACCTCCAGCACTAGGGAACAGTTGGTTTTCACAGAGAACAAGGAAAAAGTCATGTCCTGCTGATTTGGTTTACTAACTGTGGAACTAAAAATATTCCTCTTGGCCTGTCAGAACAGCTGATCTTGTAATTTACTTTGAGAGCCAAGTGACTTGTCTAAAAAAAATGTCTGTTTTGTTTTTTATCTAAGTGATCTCAATAGGCCAGTGCACGGAGCAGATGAAGGAAATCCCTGGCTAAGCTGCAGCTGGAAAATGTGCCTCCCTCCCACTCTCTTTTACCATGTATTTGAAAGAAGTCTGCTGATATTTACAATGGGAACCAGATTTTCAAAATGTGTTAATGTATGATGCACGTAGCAAGTGGGAGCTGCTGCCTGCACACAGGACAGCCATCAGCCTGTCAGCATCTTTGCTCAGAAGTGAGATAGAATTGCTTGCACCCATCTGCCTTTATCTGGAAGCAGACTTCCTCCTGTGTGCCTAAACCTATGAAGAAATCTTTGTAGAAGGGGTTATTATCCTACTTTAAAAAAACTTCCTGAACTTTTTTTTATCATCTCTGTTCAACCTTGTATCTTTACCAGTGAAAACATGGTGAGCACTTACTTTACTAAGTAGCACAAAGGTAAAATCTGGCAAACTAAGGTAGTCAGCACTTAGAAATGGTCAAAAGTTGTGTAGCTATTGGAGGCATCTTCTAAAGCAATGGTGATGGTATCCTGATCCAGCCAATTCAACATGTAAGTGATGTGAAAGGTTTCCAAGAATATAATTACACCAGGCTGGAATTAAAGCAGTGTCCAGGTGGCCTGAGTCTTCCTCTAAGCTGCTGCTCTTTGGGTCAGTGGAACGCTGAAGTTGTGCATTCATACTGAAACTGAAGGCTCATTCTGCCTTGGAAACACCCTGTTACACATACCAGGCAAAATCATGCTTGTTTAACACTTCATGCCATTTTATTCTAGGGCAGACATATCCATCCACACTGGATGCTGGATCAGCAGACTACTTCGAGAGCTATCAAGAAAGAGAATTTAAAATTACAAAGCTAGAAAAACGAAACAAGCTGCTACAATAATAGCTGCTGAAAAACAGCACAGATTCATCCCAGTGAATGAGCAGCATGTGATCAACCAAGTACATGAGTTTTGTTGGAGGAAATTTCCCTCCTTCCCGTGACCAGTGCATGCCTTCACTTTGAACCTCAAAGATATGATCCTCTGGTTTCTGCACATTTTCCAGCTTCTCCAGTGCAGTCAGTAGCGCATCAGAGAGCAGCAGGAAAGATCAGCTTGAGCCACAGTGCACCCAGCTCTTTAGTATTTAGTTTAATTTAGTTCCTCTAATAAAGAGGCTTGTTTTTGTTTAGTTGGGTTTTATTTAATCGTAGAATTGTTATCTGCCAGAAATACAGCCCAAAGAACAACATTTCCATTTAAAAACTTTAAATGCCATGAAAATCTTACCTAGATGCTTGCCCGCTTGTTTTTTTTTTTTTTTTTTTTTGCTGTTTACAAGGAGAGGGATGCTTAGCTCAATCAGTTTACAGTGGCAGAGAGGAAAAGGCAGAGTGCCAACAAGTTTCAAATCAGATCACCATCATGAGCTCCACTATCTTAGAAGAGGAAAAAAAATTAATCTTGCCTGCAGGTGGGCAAAATTCAATGCTGCCAACAAAAATGCAAGCAAAACTGCTTTTACCTCTAAGAAAAGTGTCTGCAGCTGACGCATTATAGTAGCAAACAAGTTCCACATGTCAGGTGAGGAATGCAGTATGGTACTGAAAAAAAAAAAAAGAAATGGCAGGCACCATCTGTATTCTTACAAATTCAGCAGTTGCCTAGAGAATTGCTGCCATTGAAAGAACTAAGATTACTTCTCTGCTATTAATAAGGAATCTTGACAAGACTGAAAAGGGTTTGAAGGAGCTGTCATTAGAGAAATTTACATTCCGCAGCATCTCCCAGTAAAGCAAATGCAGCCTTCAAACCTGTTGGTACTCACCATCTTTTGACTGTCTGCCAAAAGTTTCCAGTAAAACCTATCCCTAGAAAAGGACAGGGCTGTAGTGGATCTGCATCTTTTTAAAGCACTTTGGAGGACTGTTTAGCTTTACCTCCTGTGAAGACTTCAGAGCAGCTCCAACAGTGAGAGGGGCACCAGGTGTATAAAGGACAGCCTTGCATGAAGCAGCCTTTACATCTGTACAATGAAATCAGGAAAGACTTGCTCTGCAGCCTTGCTGTCAGCATGTGTAAGAAGATATTCCAAGGCAAAGACCACCTGTCTGTGTCCTCATGCCTCAAGCTGATGGAAAGCATTGTAAAATGAAAGAACAATTAGAGTGATCCCTAAGGAAATCTGTAACTGCAAGATGCAGCATTTTGCATTGGTAGATACACATTTGCTTGCAGATGTGAAAGGATGGAAGGAGGCCATGTCAAGTTCAGTGAAGCCTGGGGGGGCTTTCATTTGCCTGAGCTGCCTGATTGCCTCTGCCTTTACTCTGCATAGCGTACCATGAAAGAGAATGGCTTCTGTGGAATGGCATGCAGGTGAATATGCCAAGCAGCTCATTAGTGTAACGCTGGTGCTTTGCTCATTGTGAAGATGCCAGTTCCCACTCTGAGCCTGGAGGGTGTGCAAAGGGCAGGTAAACAGTTAATGAATACAGTTCTTTGAATCCAGCGGCTGAATCTGTGCTGAACTTTTAAATCTTTTATAGCTGTGATATTTCGGAGTCCTAAAAATGAATCAGAACATCTGACAGGTATGCCATGAAGTTCCACATACACACCATTCCAAGATTTAGCACTGAGCATTTACCTTCTGATGTGCTGACAAAGGGAAAGTGGTTTATGCAGAGGTCTTTTGGCTGTTTCGCATCTAAAAGAAACTGGTAAATCTGAGCTTTTTTACTGTTTCTTTTCTCACATAGAAAAATTCCATTGAAATACATGTAGTGGTTTCCCAGTAATACCACAAGTAAAAGGTTACTTCATCAATAAAATAATGTTGGTGCTTGAAGGCTTAATATATACATTACTGAGGAGGTGGCGCTCAAGGTCAATATTGAAATACAGCCAGCAATGTCCCAAATGTTAAACTAATCCTCTATACTTACACTGCCCAGTTCATCTCAAAGCTCCTTCCTTGCTAAACAAACAGGGAACATTTAGCCAGCCTGAATTACTGATACAATTGCAATGAATTCCTTAGTGGCATCTATTTACCATCCTTCAGTAAAACTGCCTGTTTTGATGATCAGAAAATCATGTATTTCCTGGGCAAGAAGTATCAAGCTTTATAAGGAGTTTCTTATTTTTCCAGCACCAAAGAAAAATGGGAATATAATGTTTCATTTTGATACAAAGCAGCATTGCTGCTAAGGTTTCCTCTTTTAAGTATAGGGATTCCCAAGGCTATGTCTGAATCTATACTGATATCTCCTGAAACCCTAGGATTCACTCAAAGCCCCTTTTTCCACACCCACACACAGATGCTATAAGCTTTGTTTTTCCCATAGTGAAGCCAACTCAACACCAGGTGCTGCCATCTCCATCTACTACCAAACCGACATGGAGATTTTAAAGACCTTACTGGATGATGCCCTGAGCAACCTGGTCAGATCAGCTTTGTGAGAAGGTTACACTAGAGACTTCCTGAGGTCCTTTCCATCCTAATTCCTAATTTCCATCCTAGAATCATAGAATGGCTTGAATTTGAAGGGACATCAAAACCCATCCAGTTTCAACTCCCTTGCCATGGGCTGGTTGCCACCTATCAGATTAGGCTGCCCAGGGCCCCATCCAGCCTGGCCTTGAACATCTGCAGGGATGATGCATCCATGACTTTTCTGGGCCACCAGAGATGGATGCAGATCAAGAATTGTTGACAAAGTTGCGGATCTATTGTGCTAAGACAGGGTGTGTTTTTTTTTTGTTTGTTTACTTTTGTAATGTGATATTAGGAACTCCTGAATCTCATCTAGACATGGAGCTGTGCCTGAAGCCCCATTCCAGCAGTTTAAGCACCTCTTTCCATCACTATACAGATATATTCTGACTCTGAGGCAGACATTTCTGTTCAGGCCCATATCCATATGAAATATCTATAAGAAAAGAAAAATAGACATTCATAACAAAAATCTGGCAAGGAGAAAATAAATATTTCTGCCCCTTCCTTGACTTGAGTAAAAGTACACAGAGAAGCAATTAAAGAAGGCTTAACTTAAATTGGTTTTCCAGATGAACAATAGTTTGGATAGTAGTGATTGCATATATAACATTTATCGCTTGGGTTAATGATACTCCCTTCCAATTCTCCTTAATCCCATTACAAAGTTAATAAATATCTCTTTTTTCCCAGTGCTCTTCTCCAGCAATGTTTAGAAAAAGTGAGAAGAAGGGAAGGGAAAACTGAAAGAGGAGAGTGAACTCAGCATTCAGATTTGAGGAAGCTGCTATCTCATCTGATCTCAGAATTCTTTCAGTCGCTTTTCAGCAGTTCACTCCAAAGAGTGTCACATACAAATGTATTATGCGTCTCCAAAGGACTCTTGGCATAAAGAATCTAGAAGCATATAACAAAAAATCCCCATAGTGACCTCTGCATCCCAGCACAATACGAATGTTAAAGATAGATGGGGTTGTTACATCTCCATGCAGGTTTCTTAACATTGCATTAGATTATAAAAAAATTTACAATCTTCTAAAGATCTCCATTTCCTCATCTTTCAGCTGCTGATCTTTGAAATATGACAAGAGTAAAATCCTGAGGTCATTAGCTGTCTACATCTACAAATATGTATGCATATCTGTATGCCTGTATATATGAACATATACATGCACGATCCCTTCGATCAAGTATCCATTAAAAAATAGAGAGATATTCTCATCATAAAAATTATTAAGTCAAGTTTATTTATAGTCATAATCATAACACATAAACAAAAATTAGTCCATCGCAAAGACAACAGGATGGATTGGACAATTTTTTTTTTCCTGCTTTATTTTATCTTAAAGATTTTGCTGTCTTTTGCTATTACCACTGTATTTAGTTAGTTTAGAAAATGTGTATCCAAAAGAACAGTCAACTTTTTGCACATTTTTGCGACTTTTTTTTAAAGAATACCTCTATTAAAATACCATCAGAGCACAATCTGGTTTTGTTATGCTCGTTGACAATCAACAAAGCTTTTTTTGTTCCTTGAATTGCGCTTATCAGCTAAACCACAAGTGGGAAGCATAACAAATGCTCCAGAACAATGTCATCAGATACAGAAACTTTGTGATTGCTCCTATCCAACAAGCTCTTTATGAAACTGCAGGTTGCAAAAGATTAAAATTCTGACTTGACTGGGTTTATTTTTTAATAAAGAGGGGAAAAAGGGGCAGGGAGCCTTGGGAGGATCAGAAGAACAGATTAGCTGTCTATAGAAATACTAGTTATGTATCATTAACTCTAGTGAAGCTATTCATAGTTAAATCTGAAAAATGCCCAAGTTGACATTCCTTCCTCCCATGCTGTCAGGGGGGAGGCCAGACACAAGATTTTCCACTTCATCTCCCAGTTTCCTTTTATATAGAGACTCTCAGCAAACTGCTTGTGTTGCCACAACAGAGACCTTGAACCTTCAAAGCTATCTACAGAGACAGACCCTTATCCCCGATCAATATGGATCAGCAAAGAGGCACTGGCTGCCCGCAGATATCTCTTTGCAGGACTGGGACTTATGTTTTCAGTGACTGAATTTACTTTTCATAAAGGGGCAGAATGTCATTGCCAATTGGTGTCTGCAAAACAAGTTAAAGAATCTCATTTTCATAGAACAATAAGAAAGGGGAGATGCTCTCTTTTGAGAATCAGTCATAACCGTGGCAGCTAGCTGTACACTCATCTCCAAATCCTTTTCTGCATCAGAAGGTAAGGCATGGCTAATGGGAGAGGAGGTGATTTTTCTCCAGAAGAGTTTGTTCGGCATTAGGTCCAATCTGAATATCAACATGCATGACCTAAAGGAGAAAAAGCCACATTATTTTGTTTTTTATATAATGCTAAGCACTGACAAAAGAGAGGGAATAATGCAGCAATTCAAAGCATGAGCAGACAGAAACAAAATAGAAATCTGCTTGAATATATGCCATCTGAGAGAAGAATTACTCACTCTGTGGATGCTGAGGAGGAGTGGAAAGCAAAAAAAGTGTAACTGATAGAAATCAACATTGGAAGGTAGAAGTTAGGCTCAACTAAAATGCTTAAAAACAGTCCGGAAAACCAAAGAGCCTGGAATGTTCCCACCAACTTTTTCCTCAAAGATTTTTTTATATCTGAGGTCCATGGCTCTGCAGCTGGGAGTTGGGTAGAGGCAGATGGAGGGAAAGGAAGAAAGAGCAGCCATAACTCCAAAAATGGCACTGAAACTCTAAGGTTCAAAAAATGGCACTTATGCAGTGGGAAAACAGGTAAGGAAGGGAAGAGGAGGAGCAAAAGGAACAGGATGCAGAGACAGCAATGTTGCAAGGAGAGCATGTGTCTTCTCTGGACAGAGAAGGAAGATGTAAAATGATTCAGATCAGGGTGCTGGTGGAAAAACTTTCTCCTACAGATGAGTTGCCTCTATTAAATATGCATAGGCCAAGTAAACAAGATCCGTAGAGAATGTTTAAGTGTTGTAATAACTGGAATGTGAGGACAAAATAAAGGGAAGAATGTAGATGCAAACAAATGTCAAAATTGAAATTAATAATATGATAAAACATCTCTGATAGCCAACAGAGAGCAATTTCACATGGACTGGAAATGCTCCCTAAGAATGTCCACAGAACTATAACAAATGCCTCTCAACTTCTTTCTCTACATTGGCATTTATAAAATAGATGTAAGTTTCATACTGCAGAGACCACAGCCAAAACCCAGGTTGCAGTTCTGATTTATGAAAGATCAACAACTGTGAATATAGCCTAATATGTAGCAAGAGAGCATGACTCTGCTGCATCATTGGTACTGAGCTCCCAATGGCCGTAGGGAGAGAGTATGTCATATATCCATGGTTAGTACCCATATGTTCACAGTCAGTATCCATACGATAAGAATGCAATATGAATCAAATACATTTGTGTTGCCTACTCAACAGAGTAGCAAGGCTACTCTTTGTGTTTTGCTTTATGAAATATCATTCAGTGTTGATTATTGATATTGCAGAGCTGATTAGCCAGACTACAGGCAAGATGCTTAAAGCTGAAAGGATGTGAACAGATCTCTTAAAATAGTCTAGAGACAGAAAACAAATATCTCTCCTTTACCCTTGGGGACAGAA
Source organism: Phasianus colchicus (assembly GCF_987193195.1). Classification (NCBI taxonomy): domain Eukaryota; kingdom Metazoa; phylum Chordata; class Aves; order Galliformes; family Phasianidae; genus Phasianus; species Phasianus colchicus. Next base: position 58,453,561 of record NC_143439.1, on the reverse strand, counting down.
GTGTTTCTGTGCATGACACATAGGCAGTGTGACACATCACCACATGTGATTTGGACAAAGGTCTCAGCCAAGATAATATTTCTGTTCTTATAACCTTGGAAGTAAATTCAGGTTTTTTTCTATTAGCCCTTTCAGATAGAAGTTTTTCAGCCTAAACAAAGTGGAGGCAGGTCTATCTTCTGTAGAGCCTTTGGGAAGAACATAAATACAATTTTGGGATGTATATCCTGCAAAGTCTCATTCATATTTCCTTGTCAGGGAGGGAGAATGTGCACATACAGTCTCAAAATGAAGCAACCAGGGATTATGCACCTTGCAACTGAATGGTGGGACACCTCCTGGAAAGGTGTCCATCCATCTCTTCTGTCTGACACTGGACCCTTGAGATTAAAGTCAAATAGCCAATTGCTTGTAGGGACTGAAGAGGCAGGGACAGCTTCACTTTCAAAGCCAGTCAGCATGGAGGGGCCAACATCACTGCAGTTGTTATACATTTTCACTTGCATGAGGGAGTCACACAACTCCTCTATTACTCCACATAGCTCTCATGAGTATAAAAAACCACCCTCGACATTTAGTTCAGAGCAGTAATGATGTAAGGAAGTTAAAGGCACCAAGCACTCTAGATCAAGCAGTCACATCATCCATATTCACTTACTTCAAGGACCCACAGACTGTGGAGATTTTCTTTAGATTTGGTTCCTTTGTTCATTTGTTCCTTCTGCTTCATTGTAATCAACCACATACAACCTCTGGTATTCCTGGCTGCACATTATTCTGAACCTTTCTTAAACATGTTTCATGGTATCCCTTCCTATGTAGGTCAGTACACTGCATGCTGATTTTTTTCTAAATAGGCCTTGAGCCTTAGAATATAAGAAAGATGTTTTGTTGTTGTTTTTTTCCTTAAGCCAGAAATGCAATGATCTCCTTCCAAGCAGAAATCAATTATTTAAAAAAAGAAAAAACTGTATCGGATTGTTCCTTCTTTTTCTTATTTTCCCTTTGAAATAAGAAAAGAATTTCTGAATTCAAGTGCGATTGTATTACATTAAAACCACAACTCATTAACTATGGAGAAGGCAGGTGAGAAGAGACTTTCAAACTAAAAGGAGTTAGACATGTTCTCACAAAGAGGGACAGAAGAAAATTGTGGAGGAAAAAAAAAAGGTAAAAGCACTTATTTAGTGTAGCAGTTCTCCCTTCCTCATAGGGGGTAATCATATTCAAACAATGCTTACAACAAAGTCCCACATAATTCCAACAGAACACCACATAATCAGTGTCCTGCTTCTGTCCTAGCAGTTCCTCAGCTGGTGACACAAGTCCTCTGGTTGAAGTCATGGGCAATTTCACCTGAACAACAGCAGAATAAGCACTGGGAATCAAGAGCTCCTGCAGACAAAAATGGTCACAGTAAAAAACAAACCAACCAAACCAACCAACCATACAAAAAACCCTAAAGATTTCAATTGATTGAGGCATTCTCTACCTTGAAAAATGCCAGAATTAAAATCTTATGTAGTATCCTTACATTAGTATCTATGCAAATGGTGTTTCTCATTTCAAACTCATTGTCTGATGGAAATTTATATCAGGATTTTGGGGACCTTTTTCTTTTGCTCACCAATATGTTTTCTACCACCACTTTACTCTTCTTGTATAATTCATCAAGCACTAGTGGAGTTTATCTCAAAAGTTCTCCTAAACATCTCTTATTATTCATACAATGGCTTAGCTTGGAAGAGTCCTTATAGATCACCCAGTTCCATACTCCCTGCCATGGGCAGGGCTGCCACCCACCAGCTCAGGCTACCCAGGGCCCCATCCAACCTGGCCTTGAACACCTTCAGGGATGGGACATCCACAGCTTCTCTGGGCAGTCTGTTCCAGTCTCCGGGCAACATGCTGCAGTATATGTACATCTACAATCCACCTGTCCCTGGAGAAAGAGAGGGCTGGAGAACTTTCTTCTGTATTATGAAGACCTACCTGGCATTCAGGTCTACTTGAATGCAAAATCCTTTGTTTCAGTTTCATTCATTCTGTTTGGCTAAACACTGGCATTAGAGCTGCCATTTTTCAGAGTCTATACCCAGTAAGCTTTCTATGACATGCAGACACAAAAACCCTGAAGCCCATGGCTCTCCAACAGCCTAGGAAAAAAGCTGCTAGAAACAAGGCTGAAAGGCTGTCAGGAAAATGGGAGATTTTTTTTCTGAGATTTTTTCCATCATTAAGTGTATCTTACACAGCCCAGCACTGACAAGTAAACATGCAGTCGGGGTCCAAATTTAATCTTCTGCATATGCCATGTGGATGATCTGTGAAATTTAGAAGTAGGTTTTCTCCTGTTAAACTGAACCAGGTGGGTGTTGAGATGACTATGCTTTGTTTATGATTCAGTCTTGTAGCATTAAAAAATATTCTCTGCAAACTATCCTTGCTGCATATCAGGGAAGATTTTTCCTGAAAGCCAGATGGGGGCTTTGTGCAGAATCTGAAGAGCAAGCTTCCCTTACAGCAGTCATTTCAGTAGCACTGCGCTCTCCCCCACTGACTTCTTTGTCCCAGTGTTCTTGAAGCCAATTTCATTATGCAACTTTCTAAAGCTCTTGGGCAATCTGCTTTCATTCTCTGGCTTTCCTTTCCTTATCAGTATTTATGCTCTTAACTCCAGTACCTCATTCTTTACACGTGGCATGTCCCTCTTTCTAATGTTTGATTACTTTTTGCGCTCACTTATTCAGAGTGACCTTTTTCACTCCTAGTGTATTTATCGCTAGATGGCTCTCATAACCCTTGGGCATACTGTCATTTATCTCTCTACCCCTTCTATTCCCTACCCTTCCAACGTGACTTTGCTTAGTATCCCTTTTGTTCCTCCAAACATTGTGCTGCTGAAAGCAAAGCGTTTTAAATATTGAAAAAAACATAATCATTAATTGTTTGTCGCCTCACTGCTTCTACACTCCTATGTTTCCAGTTGTTGCATTTGCACAGGGAAAGAACAGCTATACGCTTTCAACATGAGTGACTTAAATTTTATATTAAGGAAAACAGCAGAAAGGCAGAACTGGGAGTATGGCACTGCAAAGGGTAGTCCCTTTGGGATGGGGCTGGGTGGGCAGATGCCAGCCAGCAGAGGAGACAGCACAAAAATGGCAAATAGCATCACACTTTCAATAATTCACCTGCTGTACCTTAACCAGGATGAAACTAAGGCTAGAGCTTGTTCATTTTCTTGTGAGGTACAGGAACAAGCTGCCAAGGGAGGTGGTGGAGTCACCGTCCTTGGAGGTGTTCAAGGAAAGAGTAGGTATGTCACTGAGAGACATGGTTAGTGAGCATGGTGGTGATGGGTTTATGGCTGGACTAGATCTTAGAAGTCTTTCCAACCTTAGTGATGCTGTGATTTAAAGAGAAATTCTGAACACAACATCTAGGTCCAAATAACCTTTAACATTTTTGAACCAAAGCTTCACAAAGCAGTGCAAACTTAATTTCATTCCTTACTTCCAATCCTCATGCATTATGAAGGGAATTAACCACACATTATACTGGAAATCATATTGTTCAGTTCCTTAATATATCTTTTTCTATTTAAACCTAGCAAAAAGCTGCTGCTCAAATGCTAATTTCAAGGTGACTTCATGAAAAATGGATTAGACATTATGTGAAGAAGGACAAGCATATTTTGTACCCAGTACCAGCAGAGGCCCAGGACCTAACCTGGCAATTTCAGTGCCTCCACCACAGCAGACAATATTTTTGAACTCCAATTTCAAATGCTTCAGGATGGAATCCAAGAGCAGGGTTTCTCCTTGCTTGTATGATTAGTCTGTAAAATCTGGCCTCTCATTCTCTACCAGAAGCTAACACAAAATCTCATTTTCTTCCCACATAAAGGCGTCACATAACCTGAACAGTTACCAAGAATTTTTCTACTCAATCAAGATGCAAAGTGCAAAACGGAAACCATGGCAGGGAGTAAGCAGTCAATTGCTCTTGTTGACTGAGCTGAGGTGCAGTAACACATTCACTGAAAATACATTTTCTGCACAGATAAACAGCATCACAAAAAATATCCATCATACTGAATAGAATGCTATGTATTCATTTAAGGATGTTTAATCCCTGAAAAAGAAAACCTTAAAAATTAAGACACACAATAACACAGATATACATGCTCAGTGACTGATATCTATTGCCAGAATTTTAGTCTCTTAGAGTACAATTGCAAGGATTTATCAAATAAACTTTCTCTACTAGAGAGCATAGTTGCTACCAAGCAACCAAAGCAATCTACAAGTCCTGTCATTCTTTGGATCTCCTTTTCCACTTGGAGGTCACATTACTTCCTACCAGCCCTGGCAGCAGCTGTGGCATCGCCCTTCCTTCCTCTAGGCAGTATTTGGAGCCTTTCTATGACTGTACTAATAGGCTAAGCATCCTGGATTCTTCTCTCTCTGCTTTTGTTGGGCTGATGTTAGCAGATCTTCAGAAACAGCAGCATGCACCTCTCAGAGCCAGTGTTTCAGTCTGCCTGCAGGCTCAGGCATGTATTGGCTTGCAAATAAATTCATAAAGTCAAGTTTTCCCCTGCAACTTTAGCTAATAGAAATGTACTTCTTATTATGAATATAACTTTAAATAATGTCATATTCTGAGCTAGAGCTGTAAGCAGGGTGATTAGTGCCTGTGGTTTAACCAGTAGAGACAGTTTGGAATTCAGTTCTGAACACATCAGGCAGCAGCAAGTCGCATGACTGCTAGTCCCATTTTCCCGTTCTGATCATAATTTAACAATTTTGTTGTAGCTGGACAGCAGCAGAGAGGAATTGACATGATACATCCCCCCAAAACAAAATGAACAATTAAAGGCTTTTTCACTGGACTGCAAATCCTTATGTAGTGTTTCAGTGGTTCAATAATACTTTTTTTTTTTCTTCTTTTTTTTTCTTCTTATTGAATGAGCATCTTACCCCTTTCATACATTTGGGTTGATCAGAAGAATTAGTATCTTCTACTATAGTACAAATTTCAATGTTCCAAAAAAAAAAAAAAAAAAAAAAAAAAAAAAAGTGCAAGCTAAGTACCAGTGTAAAATAATGAAATATTAATATCCTGTTTGGAAACTGTGTGATTCAATCAGCACCGCTTTCACGCTCTGAGTTACACGCAAAGGATCTGGCAACCCCAAACGAACTCATGTCATTCTCTATGTCCTGTCTTTTTTTTTTCTAGAGACAGAAATTATACCCTATAAATATCCATTACTTTTGGCCATGGTCTGATGAGATAAAATCCAGAGAGAATATCATGATTTTCTTCTTCTCTTTGGTTACTGTTTTGCTCTGTGCTTTTTGCATGTGAATGATGCTGTTTAGGCTGCACCTAGAAGTGACCAGCTGTCACTTCTCGAGAGTAGACTCATCACTGTTGCCTTTTGATTTTGGAACCTAAATGAAGATGCAGGAATCCTGTTGGAGTTGACTCCAGAGCCATCAGTTCCTCCAGGTCTCCCATCCACCCAGGTCCTCATGTTCAAGCACATCCTCATGGCATAGCCTGACACTGAACAGGTAGAAGCTCAAGGAAACATAATTTGTGTGTTAAAAATTTATAATGGTGAGAGATGCAAGTTGACAGATAATCCACCTTTCAACCCAAAACACCAACCAATATATCAGGTCTCCTTGTCTCTAGAGAAATAAAAAGTAGATCATGAGGACTGACGGTTGCAGGTTCATGAGTATAAGGACAGAAAAAAAAAAAAAAAAGCAGTAGCAAATACTCTAACTTCAGGAGGATTTTCATATGTACTTTAAATATAATTTAAATGTAAAATAATCTTAGGAACTCCCAGACTAATTTCTACAGGTTGAATTATTTAGAAAACATAGTTTCCTCCCATGGATTCTTCCCTTAGGTAATTGATAAATATTTATAACCCAGACTCCTTGTTAATGAAGATTTTGCCTGGGAATAGCAATTAAGAGTCTTTGTCAAAATCCCAAATTGAAAATAACTGTCATTCAAGTGTTATTGTTTTTGAGTATGTGTAAAATGTTGCCTTCCCAGATCCAAGGAAAAAATCTTTGTTGGCAAGTTGTTTGAAACAATGCCTAACTGAATGTGAAGGGGCTTGTCTTCACAGCATACCAATGAGGTGGAAGTGGCAATCAGGTGTGACTTGTTTAACAAATTAACAATATGTTTCTCTAATAGGAAATTTGTTGCTCTTCATTCTGCATTGAAGATTTGCAGCTACTTTAAAAAATCTACAGAGACTTTCAACATAATTAAGGTTAAATTTACTTTGAAATTCATAATGGCCGTACAAAAGCAAACCGGTAATATTGCACATCTAGAAAATCAGACTTTCATGAAATTCCTTGAGCCTTTTGTTAAGGGTAAGTCATTTATATCTAAAAAAATAAATGAGAATTCATTAAACTATCAGTAACAGTTGTATCTAATTCTGAGGTTTCTGTGTTAAAAAAAAAAAATAATCAGATGTCTTAATCTTGCTCTTGTTTGATTTGTAAGTACTTCTGAAGATGAGAGAAAAGTAAACGTGAGGTTGTACAGATAACCATAATTCATTCTCTGCTAAGCTGCCAATCTTATCCTGTGTGCTAATTCTGCAAATCACTGCAGTATTTATTAGGCTCCTGTTAGCCGATGTTTCTGAGCAAGTTTTTTCTCATCATAGATTTCTATGCTTACTCCTTCCCCATCTAAGCAGCTGAGATGTGGTGGCTTATGTGTCAATATGTTACTTTTTTTCCCCATAGCTTGCATCATTCCAAAGCTGTAGAAATATCTGATGCAGGACCATAGACCAGAAGAGCTTCTCAGTGAGTTGTGCTAATTTACAAGCCTTGATGTTCTTGAAATTGATGGCTTTTGGGTTTGGTTTATTTGTTTATTTTAAGATTTCCAAACATCTTTATCCTGTGTGGATACGAAAGACACATACATTATTCAGTTCTTCCCTCTGTAGCAGGTAAGTGTTTAGCATACATTCCAAACATGTTTAAAGAAAATGTGACATGTTCATAACACACACCCATAACAGACCATCTTTCTGAACCATGTTAGATTTCATATTTTTTCTTTGAAAAGATGCTTATCCAAATAAATGTAGAACTCAAGAAAGACACCTCTACTTTTGCCAGTGCTTTAGGTTTTGTAGGTAAGCAATTAAGCTAAAAAAATTATTTGCAAAATCTGTATTATGGAGAAAAGAAATATTAAAACTGAACTAACACTGAAAGCCAGTCTGCTTTGGAGCACACTGGTGTGATGCACCTCCTGAAAAGTGGAGTATTTTTGATGAAGTCGTAATGCAACCTCTACAGAATAGGAAAGTCTTCTAGGTGCTTTTTTTTATCAGTGATCATTTCAATTTTGCTAATGTTTACATGTTAAATCACAGAGTAGTAAAGGAATCAAACTTCTTCTCTGAGTTGTCTGTTTTTTGTGGGTTTTTTTTTTTTTCCTACTTGATTTATACTTCTAAATCTCCTACAGAATAAGCCAGCTACAGCTTCTCTTTAGATACTGTTCTTACCCTAAGTGTACTTACTTCTTGTAGTCAAAGTTTTTCATGATTTGCCTTCTAAATATTCCTCTTCTCCATCAAATCTCATTTCTCTGTTCATTTTATCCCTTTGCATACCTTCAAATTCTCACCTTCCTCAATGTGTGGATTCCTCCCACCTTCCCACATAGAATCTCTCCATGTTTTTTAAACTCTCACATGGAGCTTGTTGGCTCCAAGGTCTGGGTTCATCACTGGCATCCTAGAACAGCTGAGGCTTTAATGGCAAGTTGAAATAAGATCACCATTTGTAAAAATGGCAAAAATTAGTTGAATTAATCCCAGCACTAGCAAGTAGAAAGGATCACAATATTATCAGCACAGCCCTCTATTTTCCCATTTTAGTAAGATTTAATATATTTACATCGAAGATTCCTGTATGTCCTGGTGTACTTAATAATAGCCTTGGTTTATGTGGGTACATCTTTTCAGAGGAGAATGAAAGATCATATAATTCCCTCATTGACTCAGCATCAAACATTTTCAGAAGAAAAAAAAAAAAAGAAAGAAAGAATTGTAGGATGTGGGGCCAATTTTTATCTTTTCAGCAAACACAGAGAAAATAATATTTATCAGGCATTAAGGGTCACAAGATTTTTGTGTTAAACACCACCAAAGTTGAAGGGTACTTACTACTTAGGGTAGTATATAAAAATATCACAAATCACAAAAAGCATGCAACATAACACACATTTGACTTAAGTCAGCTTTCTTCAATTTGAAATGTATTTTTTTTCAGTTGCTTTTTAAAGCCAAATTCCATGATGGTGAAAGCAATGTGGATTGAAACCAAAACATTTATGCCTTATCATTAAGCTAAAGACAATGTACCACATTCTGTTTCCGATTCCAGCAATGACTGCTGAAAGCTTATAGGGGTAAAACACTGCAGAATACCTAGCAGTGTAAGTAAATAGAATAATATTTAGGCACAGTCCTATTCTTTTTGAATATTAATGCATCTGAACCAACATACGGAGAACAAATCTGAAACCACATGAAATGCTTTATAAAGAAAAAAGAAGATGCCCCACAGGAGGACGGGGGGGCGGGGGGGGGAAGGAGCCTTTTGTTATAATCTACAAGAAATATTCTGAGCAAAACCAGGCAGTGCAGATTCTTTTAGTATGGAAAAGACAAAGGTTTATTCTAACAAAACAAGCATCCGTCAGAATTAGGTTTTGAAATCATATAGTAACTTATTAAATCCTGCTGCCTCAGCTAAGTGTAGGAAATCTTCTAATTGCATTTTTCTACTGATATTATTAAAATATCTTATAGCCAACTTCAACTTTCATGTGTATCCAAGTAACTCTGATGACATCTCTGAGATGTCCGGAAATAAAACCAAGATTTTAGTTTGATCATGATTGTTTGACCACATTGCCACTTCCCCATCTTGAAAACTCACAGAGGAGGTTAAGCAAGTCCATACAGTGTGTATGTATGTCTAGATACATAGATAGGTAGATAAAAGTGTTGCTTATAACTCCTAGGAAAGATGAATGCATCACACACGCATAGATAAAAGGTTCTGGAGCTCTTGGAGTGAAGAGGTCCAACCCCAGGAGGTGCTCACTGTGTCCTGCTTACCAACTGCAATAAGCTGCCAGTGGTCCCTGAGGTCAGACAGATCAGCCAACAGGGCTGAGCACTGCTCTGCCCACCAAAAGTCTGATGCAAGATGGTGATACTCAGGAGCTATGAAATATGGTTTAGTTTGTGGTAGCATTGGTAATGAGAAGACAGTTGGACTAGATGATCTTACAGGTCATTTCCAACCTTGTGATTCTATGACTCTATGACTCTATGATTCAATCATACAGCTTAGAACCAGTTACTGGACATTCACTACACGCCAGCAGCACTACAAGAGCTCAGATGCCAGAGTAGACATCTGGCCATATGTCCATAATTTATTTAACTTATAAATTAAAGAAAACTCAGTGATACATTTTAACTTCTTTAGAATCAGAGTTTTCTGCATAGGTGTAGCTTTCTGTATGTCATGCTTTTGTCCCCAGGGCTTGATGCAGCATGTAGCTACACTGCTCCAGACTGATGTTGTCTTGACAGATACATACTTGGGCAGTAGGTCAAAGTTTTGCAAAATGTTGACATATTGATATCTCCTCCACAACCTGTAAATACACTTTAACTCTTGTCTTCTTAACATTATTATTATATACCTACACTAAACATTTTGTTTAAACACACATGATGGCTTATGATTTTTAAGGGCAATGCAATGTTATCAATAGGGTGTAAATGATTCCCATTGACTGTATAAGGATGATGTGTGTATGGCTTTTTTTGCATACATACATATATATTCATGTGTCTGTTTGTATCTACATAAGCTTGCACACGTACATAATTTAGTCACAACAAAAATCAAGATTTTCATTTAAATACATATATATATATATATATATATATAAATATATATATATATATATATATATATATATATATATATATATATATATATATATAAACCTTCACACTCTCCAGTCTCCTTTTATTGTCTTTTTCTATGCATTTGTATGGATAGAAGAATAAGCATACCTACTGTATTTATGCTGGAGATTTTACTGTGCAAACTAAAAAACTAAATTAGTAAAATTGTTTTTCAAAGCATGCCTGAGGTCATCCCCATGTGAGACTACAATGCCATATTAATAATCAGGTCAATGGATCAGTTCTACAGGATTGTCTAAGACTGCTGAATATATATATTTATCAATCATTACACATTTTAGAAAGAAAATAAGGGAAAAAATTGGTCTTCCCCATAAATGCTGCACTTGTGAAATCTAATAGTCAGTTATAGGAAAGGTGAACAGGATCTAGAGATGGAGGGCTCACAAATCTCTAGGTATATTAACAAAATGTATTAAATTACAAAATTTCAACATCACAAAAGGGAGAAGTTTGGTTGAGGAAGGTATTTGTTCACTGATAACTGTAATTGTCTTTATTATGGCTTCAATATTGCCTACTTTTCAAACTTTTCTCAGCCCACAGCACTTACATTGTTCAGATTTTAAAAATACATTAAAACAAAACAACCAACCAAACAAAAAACAACCAACCAAACAAACTAATTTGCCATGGTAAAAAATAGAGGATCCTTAAAAACCAAACTGACCGTTTCTGTCTTCATCACAGCACAGAGTGTCAAGTGACAAATGCAGGGCATGCTGGTAAAAGACAAGATGTTAGTAATGAGCCAAATGAATCCCTGGTGTGACTTCACTCACTTCATTAGAGTTATCCCCAGGATAAATTTGTCCCAGTGCACTGTGGAGTCTCCAAGTTTTGAACAGGAGAGGATATCAGCATGCAAGAAAACAGTTCTTCCACGAGTATTTAAACTAGATTGTAAATCCATCGAATCTGATTCCAAATGATTTTTGCTGCACATTTTTGAGACAATCTCTCAAATCACTTATACAGTTCCAGAAAGTGTTGCATGGTCCAGGCAGCAACATGGTGCATTAAAAAGCAATGAGCTATGCAGTCCTGTCAAAACAAGCTCATTAGTAAGCTGGCTGCTGGGTCTTTGCAACCACTGGCTAAACTTAGGCAATATAAACAGGAGCACCTACAGGGAGGTCCCAAAGCTGTCTGCATTTTACAAGATTTAAGGACTAATTTTTAAACATATAAACAGGACAGAGCATCAGTTTTCAGTAGTGCAAGTACAAAATAATTTTCCAAAACTCTCACAAAAGCTTTATTGCAGTGATTAGGTAGAATGTTTCTTCTCATGTGATAAAAAAAAATACTATCCCATAATATAAACAAAAAAATGATGCTTCCTGACATACAGTTAGGCTCATAAAACCTGACTAGTTTTTCTGGGTCTTACACAAAGCAAGGCACTTTGATGCTCTGACAATTGAAAAGGAATTAGAAGTCCACATGAGTTCATAATCTATATGTAAAAAAATAATAATGTCAAAGTCCCTGCTTATAAATACCATAGAGGTCATTTCACCAGTGACTCAACCAAGTTTGTCTATGAGCATTAAAGGGTACTGTGCCTCTTCTTACTTTGCAGGACTCCAAGGATACAAACACTTTGCATGTCCCACCAGGTAATGGAGGTAACAAAGAGAACTGCTAGGAACCCCTGCAACATCCAAGTCAAAAGATGCACTCCCAGTAACGGAGGAATTTATTTCTCTTTTTAAAGACACACATGAACATTTTAAAAATCTGGTTATTTTTGATTTAAAAAATGTTAAATTTTTAGTTGCATCTTAGTTTCATCTGGGGTGTAATTGTTTTCTTCAGAGTATCTGATATGATGGTTTTATCTGTCTTGCCCAGCTACAGGTGCATGTATATGAATGTATGTAAGATGTGATGCACAAGCAATTGCTCACCAGCCCCAGTCAATGCCCCCTGAGCAGCAGAAGAGTGAGCAAGATAACTTCTACTTCCTCCAAAGCTCCTTCTGTATGATGTCATATTTTTTGGGATATCTATTTTGTCAGTTTAAATCAGCTGTCCTAATTCTACTCCCTCCCCCCTCCTTGGACACATTGCTGAGAATGGCCTTGGCTCTGTACAACTCTTCTTAGAGCAGCAACTATAAACATCAGCGTGTTATCAACAATATTGTTCTCCAAAAACACAGCATCATACCAGACACTCTAGAGAAAAGAATTCCATCCCAGCTGAAACTGAGACAAGTTGTCACCAGCCTTGGGGCTGTCGTTATCCCACTTGGAGGCAGCATCCCCCATCTGATACCATCTCCTTGCCATCAGTGTCTAAGGACAGGTTGTTACAGCTGTTTCTACATCACCAACAAACAGCAGGAACCTGGGTGGCTTTTGAAATCACCTTTTTGCCTGGGATGCTTGCTGGCAGCCTCTGCCTCCCCAAGCACATCCTTTGCCATCTGAAAGTCACAGTGCTCCACCTGTAACCCACCCAGAGAACTGGTTTCTTTCACTGCATCACCTTCTGCTGTTACAATTCCAGCCATGAGGATGTGATACCTTTACTCTGTGAGCAGAAATGGCTTTTCTGAATTCACTGTCTTTGATCTTCGAAGCTTGGAATTTATCTGCCTGCTTTGGAAATCACCTCTCCCAATGAAAGAAACACTATCTTCCATATACGGACATCAAACACATCTGCCTACAATAAGAAAACATTTGTGCCCGTGACTAATGGGTTCTAGTTTGAGGTCTTTCTCCTGGGTCTTTTTCCATACAACATTTCTGCAGAAGCAGTATGCACTGGGGATAGGACATCCTGAAAGGTCAGGCTCTGGCCTTACATCAAAATACACCACTATAGATTCGTGTCAGCTTCCTAGGACAGTTAGATATATTAAAAGGAACTGGACTCTTTCAGCTACACTGAAGTACTCTACTCAGATTCAACAGTAGAAATATTCCTTTTGAAAATAGAAATTAAAAGCAGTCTTTTGAGAAAGACAGCTACCATCAGTACCACTTCCTAACAGCAGCCCTGGCTGTAATACTGTGGTGCCAGCAGTTTTTACAGAAAGTCCAAACTCCTCATAGTGTAAATGTACATATATTCTTTCAGCGGCCAGTAGTATAAAACTTATATTTACTTCTATTAGGTAAACTTTCCCATTCAGGTGACAGGCAATTTACTGCAGCACTTCAATGGATTGTAATGGCTGTAGTAACTGCACAGTTAAGTGTTGTTTCTAAAAAGTAGAACTGGCAAAATATTTAATGAAGCATTTGGCTTTCTGTATGATGAGATGAGAGCACCCTGTTGTATGCCAAATCAATCTGATTTTGTACAATATATCCATTCAAGCAGCAATCCTGGAGGCTGGAGAGCCAGAGGAGCTCAGACTAGATTTTCTAGGCTGTAGAGAAAATACTACTTCCAGATGTAATTTCCAAGTGCTAAGAAGTGCCATTTACTCTGGGAGACATGGATTTGCAGCGTGATTTGTACAAATGCTATGGAAGTTCTTCAGTCTTTGCTGAAAGGCTGCAAGAATTTTCTTCACCTTTGCTGCTACTGTGGATTTAACCTTGCAATATGAATATTTAGCACTCCTAATTCCTTAGGATATGTATATACTGTGATCATACTTTACAAAAGGGATTCAAAATGTGAGAAACAACAAGCAGTTCCATATCGTACGTGCAAGATTCATGCAGGTCTCTGTTTGTTTATTTGATTAATGCTTTTGGCCAGTTCCCCCTCCGTGTCCAATTTCAAAGCAATTCATTTTGGTGTGTTTCAAGAACACAGAACTTAACAGGGACAATCTTTCATCTATTTTCATTAAGGAAAACATACAATTATTACTTCACTCAGACACCAGAAATCCTCCATAAAATTATTCCATAAATAGCTTTAAGAAAGAGTAGAGCATCATTAAAATCTTACAGTGAAGATGAGTCAGCAATGTGCCTTTGCAGCTAAGAAGGCTAATGATATTCTTGGCTGCATCAGGCAAAATCTTGTCAGCAGGCCAAGAGAGGTGATCATTCTGCTCTACTTAGCATTGATGAGGCTGTACCTGGAGTGCTGTGTACAGTTCTTGTCCCTTCTTGTACAAGGGAGATATGGAGAGAGTCCGACAGAGGGTCACCAAGGTGATGATGGGATTGGAACATCTCCTATGAAAAGAGGCTAAGACAGCTGGGACTGCTCAGTATGGAGAAGAGGAGAGTATGAAGATTATAAGAAGTGGGAAAAAACAGTTTAAGGCCACCCAGAATTGAAGCTATATGATCCTCTTGAAAGAATTTTCAAGTCAGACAACTGATGTAATGAGTCTTAATACGCTGCCTTTCATCTTCAGAACATCACAGGAACAAAAAAGACATCTTAGGAATTACAGTGTCAATTCTGAAGCCACAGCAGTGCCCTGAGTGAGAGGAACCTGGAGCTCAAATTGTTATGTGCGTCACCCAGGCTATGGCCACTGTGAGGCTGGTTCATCTCCTCATTCCCTCCCAGCAAGAAATAAAGCAAAAAATATTTGTTTAGTGCTGCTACCTCCTGCTCATTCACAGTTTCTAGATCGTTATTTTTCCTTTTTTTTTCTTCTTCTTTTTTTTTTTTTTTTTTTTTTTTCTGGTGGTGGTGGTTTTCTTTAAGCTGAAAAGGAACTAGTATTTTTCATAGTCTCATAAATTTTTAATAATCCCAGAGCTTAACAAAGTCCTTTCTTCTATTCCTTGTTCATAACATCTGCACCTAATCAAGCCAAACTCCTTCTCTGTCTTTTGTAAGGCACTCCTGAACATTTTCATAAAGGCTTGCTAATATCTTCCTTTGACTACCTTCCCTCCAGCTTTTCTTTACAGATATCACCAGGTCAACTGTTGTCACTCAAGAGAAGAACATTTCTGGATTTGAATTCTCAAAAACAAGCTATCAACATACCTAATTGATGATGAGCAATGAATTGTCTGGAAAACAGAAAATAAAATGCAAAACGTCCTGAAGTAATTAAATTTTCACCTTGTTGTTGAAGAGACATGGAATTAAAAAGAAATCCCTATGTTCCTTATGACCACTCCTTACTGGAGTAATCTACAGAAGAAAGTCAAAACCGCCTGATCAGTTCTACAGTTTGCAATGTTTTGGACCACTTTTGTGCATTAGCACACCTTTCTCCAGAGGGAACACGTTCCACATGTAAAAGTAATACCACTGCAAGAAATATTGGAAGAGAATAAGCAAAGAAGAGCTCTCAGGGAAAAAAAAAAAAAATGGGTTTTGATCTTCTCGTCTATCACACTGTCAACTGTTTTTTACTGTATTATTTTTCACATTTGGGAAGATACCAAAAGTAGAGAAGCATGAGATTCAGGAGATAATTGCCCAGAGAAGCAGCTCATTTCCTCTTCCTTGTACAATTCTAGCAGGTAGGTTAGATGCAGCACAATAAATCTACAAGTGGATGTCAAATAAAAGGCATTGCTGCAAATGAGGAACATGATGACTCCTCAGAAAAGGAAGATCACAAGGAAGCAAACTGCAATTTAAAGCATTATAAGTAGAAGTGTTGATTACTATTTAAACATTAATAGAGCTGAAAAATTCAATGCAAAACAAAATAAAATAGCGGCTAGCTGTGTTATCTGCTTCAGCAGTGGACTTAGGAAGCTTAAGTATTACTGGAGGTTGAGAAAATTCAAATTGAAAGTAGCCATGTATCAGTGTGTAATCAAAGTCGGTCTTTGTTCACCAAAAAAGATGTTCCTCAAGCTACTGTGGGCTGCTGACAAGCAACACTCTTTTCTTTTGGAAAAATACAGATCATTCTCCACATATGTTTGGCCAAGTTAACAAGCTGCAACCAAAATTGGAAACACATCAGTAAGAAAAAAATGGATGAAAACAAATAGACAAAAATTAGAAGATGAATTATGAAAAACATATTCCAATGAGTTTCTTCAGTCTCACTTCATATATACCAGGTCTGACAATGAAGCTAATTTCTGATCTGTCTTACTTGAAATTGATAGGTGAATAGGAGAAAAAAGTGTTCCTTATGATCACTGAATGTCTCTGAATTTGGCTTTTATACTTTGCTTCTAGACCTAGCAACTTCTGTCTGCAGTAATAACAAATTTCTCACAAAGGCAATTAAAGGACTTTAGGAATTTGTTTGCTGACTGAATGAATTATTGTACAAAACAAATTACTCATCTACATGCACTCTCACATTTTTCTCAGTCACTTCTTTCAGTATTGGCATCTTTCAGTTTAAGTCTAATAATGTAATAAATCATTAAGAAAAAGAGCTAGGGGTGTTCTAACTCGCGAGACAATTTTCCTAGATTGTCTATTCTTTTTTATTTTTATACAATGCAGGAAAAAAAAAAAAAAAGATTGGCTCATAGGAAAACTTTTTCACACAAATGAAAGATACTTTAATCCTGTTCCATTTATTCCCATAAGCATGCATGTTCTGATTAGGATTTCACATTGGTTTGACTTGTCAGTTCCTATTTAATCAGGAGAGCCTCAAAGCAGGCCTGTAATAGGTGGCATAGCCAGAGGGACCCACAAAACTTTAAAAACTTAATATCCATTGTTCATTTCAGTTTATCACTTACATTATTAGCAGCAGCTGTTCCTCTTCAAACCACATTTTCCTATCCTTTGGTTATACAGTGCTGCACCAGTAAATAACTGCAAAATGTTGACGTAGTCTGTTTAGAACAAGTGACTTATCTCAGCTTGCTGGGATATCCTAGCAAGGTGCACCTCGTTCTTCTTCCTGAAGAGGATATTGTCTTTGATGTTTCTCTACCTGTTTATTCAGAAATGAATTCAGAAAATACTGTGTTCAAACATTAACAGACCTGCTACTTTGCACCATAGGTTCAGAGAAAATCCTATTTCTCCATATCCCACATAGCTTGGTGGCTCTAACAACGTATTTTCAGAACATATTTCTATTTCATAGTTCAATCATTAGTAAGTAAGCCTTGCTGATCTATTCCACAGCTGCAACATGGGCATTCCTGTAGCCATGACAGAGAAGTCATTCCTTCCAAGAATTGTACTGTTCTCCCTGGAAAATATGATATGCAAGAGGAACAAGGGGACCACAAAAGGGAACTGCTGACCAATGATCTTCTAAGAGACTCTTAAAAAGCATTCAGATGAGGGATAAGAGAAAGGGAATTGAATTCAATTCAATTTTGGAGTGAAGATTTGGTAGGCTATTAGAAGCGATTACATTTTAATCATTCATCTCATGAAAGAAAAATATTCATTCTTTTCTTGAGACATTTCTATTTTTATTTCTAGCTAAAGAAATTTAACACCATAAGCCACAGATGAATTGTAACTAGAGCGAGCTTTGAAGCTACATAGACCCCACAAATCTTGGCTAATTTTAAGCTAGATAAAATAATTATATGCTCAGATCATCAAAACCACTGCCACATATCCCATCTATGTCATTATGCAAGCTAACATTTTCTTTCAACTTTTCCCCCCTTCTCAATTGTCTTTTCCCTCCTTTGGCAGAAAGATTTGCTATGCTAGCCCTCACATTAGAGTAACAATTCAGTGGAAGGAAACTCCCATATCACATAGTGAAAATTCCTGCTGTCTTCGATAACATGTTCTGATAATCTCATTTGTAAACCACACCAGCTCCACCTTATTCCCAGAGGAAGGCCTTTCTAGAACCTCACAGCTCTCATGATGAAAAATTTTCCACTACTTTCCAGAATGGACTTTTATTTCTCTATGACACTTTCCCACCCAGATGTATTTACAGAGTTCATTTTTCCCTTCTCAGCTTTAATTCTGTTAGGTTAAGTAATCCCAGCACTGCTTGTCCAAAATACCTCTGTTCTTTGATCAGACAAGTTTTAGAATAAAGTTCCTTGACCTCAGTTCCCTCCAGCTAAGCTAACCTTTTTTTCTCTATTTATTTCAATATTCTTTCTCAGCTCAAACAGACCTGGATCTCTGGCACTATTCTTTTTACATCTGTTGTCTCTATTTTGCAAAAGCTGGCTTTATTTGCTCTTCAAGTGTTGGTTTATTTTCCTCTCTCAACTCTCCATTTATTTTTCATATCTTTCTTATTTGTAAGGATTGAGTCTTGCCCAGAAAAGAGCTTTCTGGTAGTCAACATATCTCTGACAGAAAGTTTAGAAGTCTTTCATAGTATCCCAGTTCCTCAGGCTGAGTTGACTATGTTCTGTTATTCCTTCAGCATATTGCGATCCCTCTTGACACAGAATATTAATAAAAGATTTACTTTTGCACTAAGATTTTTGTTCACATCTGAATGATTTTGATGGAAATTGTTTCTAAGGATTTGCATTGTATTACAGGAGTAATTGGGATGATTAGATTACTTCTTTCCAGTATTTATCCTTCCTGGACAATAGTGATTATGAATACTGGTATTTTCGATATGATTGTCATTCCAGGAGGTTGCTGCAGCCTCTGAGCAGTCAGTGTTGGATACAAAACAGCAGGATAAGTTCCTTCTTTTTTTTTCCAGAGTCTGGTGTTTAATACACATGCATTTATTTTTTGTTTTCCTATTTTACCTTTAGCCTCCACTGGGACTCACCATTCCCATCAATATTTCTATCAGCTCTCTCTTAATCCATGAAATGGCTTATTACTGTCATTTCCTCACTATGTAGAAACATCAGGAAGCATAATTATAAAACTCTTCCAGCTTTCTTCCCTCCCACTTTCCAGTTATTTTTTTTTGGTGGCTCTAACAATGTACTTTCAGAACATATTTCTATGAGAAAATATTGTTTTCTGTGATCTCACAGAAATTACAAAGCATATTTCTTGCATCAGGGATTGGATTCATTCATCTAAAGGTACATTTTAATCTAGCATTGCAATAGTCAAATACTCCAAGACATGGAGCCTTGAGTTGTCTATTGAACTGCAGTCTTTTACCTTCACCTTCTTCTGGGTGCTAAAAAAATCATCTGAGCCATTACTTCCTGGCTCTCAGGGTCACCTCATAGTACCTTTTGTCCTAATGTGACAGCAAGGCATGTATTCTTCCCCACTGCCCTGCATACCTATAGCTCCTGCCCTCAGGGAGCCACCATCCTCAAAGCCATCACTTCCATCAGTCTGCTGAATATTGAGTGTCCCATTACTTACCTTCTCCCATAGAGATACACTTGGCTATCTTCATGCACTCCTCTGTCTGTACTGCTATTTTGTTTTCTTACCCCCTCCCACAGTCTTTATGTTCCATTTTATTTTCTTCACTTACTGTGAAACTTCCTTTTGTTCTGTCTGTTTTCTTTCCACATTGTCTTCTGCTGCTTCATCCTCCTCTTTCTTCTTCAGGGAGAAAACATTTTGCTTGTTTCTTAACAAAAACTTCTCCATTGTCCATGCTCAACTTCTTCCTTGGTCTTAAGGGAATGAAATTCCGTGAAACAGCTCTTTCAAAGAATGTTTGGCAGTTTTCTACACTGTATATCTGCAATTTTTGACCTACACTTACAGTTTCCTCTCCCTTCTTATCCCAGTTTTTTTTCAAGTGATTTTTTCACTTATTCTTTTCTATGAATTCCACCATTATCTATAACATTAAAATATTTAAAAGCTCTGTCAAATATCATTTCATTTTTTAAAAAAGTTCTTTGGATAAAACCCTGAAGGACAAGATTAATCTTTTGATTATTCACACAATTAACGTAAGAAACACCAAACACACAAATTCACAAACAATTTCTGCAGTTCACTGCAGTTTTGTCTCTCTGAGTCTCTGGTCACCTAGATTTGTCTTACTTTTAGCTAAGTCATTCCTATCTCCTTCAACAGTTGAATATTTGTCAGTAGCAATTAAAGACATGAAACCTAACTCCCATTGCTACAAGGCTTTTGACCTCTCACTCCACACAAGTACAAATCTGCCTTTAAACCACAAATGGCATCTAGACCTTCTCATTAAGAACTGGAACAAAACGGTGAACCTACAAATGATGAAGTGCAACCTAGTAAACCACTGAGCAACAGAAAATGCCATTTAACTCGCCCCTTGAAACAAGAACTTCTTTACCCTTCTCCAAGATCAGCTCCCATTCAGATATGCTTGTATACAATGCTCCCATTGGTGGTTTTTTTTATGACATGGAAAACCCAAGGTGCAATACAGAATGTCACTTTTTTTTGGTTTTGTCTGTTTGTCTTTTTTATATTGCTTAGATGTGTAAAACAATGTTTCTTTTCAAATTTTAAACAACAGCTCAATAGCAAGCACAGGAGGTACTGCAGACTCAGGATTGCAATCATACGATAAAAATATTAGGAAGATGATGGTACTGACTTTAGTAGAAACTGTAGGTTAAACAAGGACTATATTACTGTTGTAGAGAGAAAAGAGGCAACTTTGGTAACATCTTTGCACATATAAAAGAGAAAAAAATAACCTAAGGCGTATTTTGTTTATTGCTGCCATCTAAGTCATTATGAGATGCTGTGATTTCCCATAGCAAAGATGCATAGTGCAAATGTCATTAATTCCTCTTCCTTCCTAATCCAAAATTAAGAACATTAAAATGCATTAAATTCAAGACATTATAATTTAAAGGCAGATTTTATAAAGGCTCTTTGGTAGTCAATGCTATATTGGCATTTCCATTCTATTTTTTAAGTGCTTATAAATCAGCCATAAATGCTGCTCATTTTGGAACCTGCTATACAAGTTTTCAAGCCACAACCAATCATTCATTCTATCTTTTCCTGAAAATGTGATTCAGATCAATCTTTTTGCTGGGTGAGGTGAGTTTTTGGATGCCAGTGATCTGGAACAGTATGCCAAAAAGATAGAAAAATGCATTATAATGGAGTTTTAATACAAAACAGAACTCTTGCTGATGTAAAATAATGTCCTTTGTTGGAAAACAAAACCAGAATCCAAATAAATTCCTATAGTTTCTCAAGCTATGGTATACACTTGTAGTTTCTGAAAACAAGCTAAAAGCCAAGCCAGTAAGGTGATGAGGACATCCTCAGATTGCATAACTACTTCTCAGCTTAGTTTTACAGTCCAAATATATGGAGCTCTACAGCCATTGTAGCTGGAAGCAGGAGGCTATGAACACTCTTTTGTTTTGTATTTAACACAGTAATCACCAACACTATATTTTGGTGGCTGATCAATAGCTAAACAGGTTTATCCATACTTTGGACACACTAAAACATGGAGGAGAGGGGCATGATGATTTTACCATTCAAGCTCAGTACAGGCTGTTACAGCAAATCCAGGAGCAAAGCTGTGGCAGATAGATTCAAAACCATCTAATACCAGCAATGAAATGAGGAGAGGATTAGGACTGGCTGTATTACCATCCTTTGTCTCCTTTATTGAGCTGCTCACAGCCATTATCAGGCATAAGTATCTTGCTGGTACTTTAAGAATAAAAGCCACTGAACTCAGAGATATGTTCTGCAACAGGAAGGATGATATTTGTCTCACCCAATTCAGCTCAGAGAGAAATTTTCTGTCTGAAAGTTACATTAATTCTTAGAGAATTCTGTTCAGTTTTTATGTTGGACTTCAGGTCAAAAATCACAGGCCAAGAAAGGAATTGAAATCAAACAAAACCTTCTATCTCAATAAAACTTGTGAGCTTATTAATATTCTTTCTGTAATTACTGTGTATTATCATTAGCATTAAGAGGGCCTCCAAAAAAATTTGGTTTCCACTGTACTCAGCACTGCCTAAACATTATGAAAATATGGGCCATGGCCAAAGAGCTTACATTTGAAATCCACTGATCAAAGTGTGTACAGAAACAATACTCAAACTTTCAAGGCTTATTAACATCAGAAACAAAAAATTAAAAGCCTTCCATAACTGAGCAAGATGATCTTTTGACTCTGAATCTGGATTAGTGTTCAGTTTGGAAGAAGAAATGTGTTTTAATAAAGTCAAGAACACTTTCAGCTCTCTATGAAGGCATGCACTGAACTGATTAAAGAATGGCTCTGTGGGATAGCTAGCTTTTAACTGAATAGGTGAGGAATCTTATTCTGAGATCTTTTGAAATGAAACATCTCCTTGGATAAATTGACCGTAGTTTTTCACACACACACACAAAACTACTGTTAATTAACAGATTCTGACCACCCCTCCCCCCCCCCAAAAA
Source organism: Phasianus colchicus (assembly GCF_987193195.1). NCBI lineage: Eukaryota > Metazoa > Chordata > Aves > Galliformes > Phasianidae > Phasianus > Phasianus colchicus. The sequence goes on along the minus strand of NC_143439.1, from coordinate 58,431,312 downwards.
AAAAGAGGCCTACATGAAAAACCATACTTTATCAGGACAACCTTCAGATTTTTCTTCTTCTTTTTTTTTTTTTTTTTTAATTTTCATTTGGAAATACAAGGTTTATTTATAAATGTCTTGATATGGCCCTAAGAATAGTTGAACTGCAAAGGTGATCAAATTCTTATTGAGGATAAAATCTCTTATTTACAGACTTTTTTTCTTTTGTTTACTGGTTACTATTGACAGTAGTTCTAGCAGATAGCAGTAGTTTATGTGGACACTTCATCAGCTATTTACTTTGTCTTTTTATCACTTGAGGTATTCAGTTGTTTACAATGACTGATTTTGCTTCCTGCCTGGATTGTTGGGTTTTGCTGCTGTTTTTCAACAGAATGCTGAATAGTTTAACAACCTTACAACTGTGAAATGGGTTTCATTCAAGATTGATGAAGTGGTTATCTTGAGAAAGGTAAATCACTCTTCAACAGATATATTATTCCCCAGAAGAAAAAAACAGAGGTCAGGTGTCACTGAAAGGTACAAGATCTGCTCACAGCACAGAATTCTTTTTCCATTGGGAAATTCTGAAACAAAAACTGGAACACAAACTCAAAATTTCTTGCAAAACTTGAATCCAAAATATTGCCCAATAACAGCTCAGAGTGTTGTATTTTAACTCTTCAGCAAGAGAAAGTCTGGAGGTTCTTTGAGACCAAACACACTACTGTGAGGCCACCATTTCAATGGTAAGAGAAGCCCATGAAGGCATCCCTCACCCCAAGCTTTTTTATATCAGTTAAGGACTTACTTTCAATGCGCTCCAGAAGGCTCTTGAACTGCTTGTGCCCTGCTGCAGTGAACTTCCAGCATACAAATTGCAGGGTGGTCTGCATCAGGACTCATTTAATTCTACAATTCTTTGTCATCAGAAGGAAGCAGGCATCCACCTGAGCTGACTCACTGCTCATCCCAGAGCAGAGTTCCACACAGCCCTGCTGCTCCCTCATGGTAAGTGCATCTTCTATTCAAGGGAGCATTCCAGCCTGAGTAACACTGATTCAACCCAGACCAACTCTTGTGTGAACACAAAACATGCCACTAAACAACTGAAACATTCCCAGGGTTAAGACATCATAAATTTGTGTCTACATTTTAAGTCCCCTCATGAATTAAGGCAACTCAGTCAGCAGATGGAACATTTGTTAACAGTTCATTTTCCCTCTCCTTTCCATCTCCTGTCAGGATACAGCTTACAGGTCTTGATCATCTTCTAGAAGAAATCATAGTTACACAAGGAATTTTACAAACAATTCATTCTAGGGGAAATAAGAGGCTTTGAAGATTTTTTCCAGGGCATAAAGTCAACAAACAGGAAACTTCACTGATTTGCAAGCACAGTCACTCCTTGTCTTTCCCACTCCTTCTTTCATTCCTTGTCTCTTGGTTTCTGTACAGGTGGTATACCTTCCCAGACCTTTTTCTGTTCAACTGTATGCAAGTTATTCAGTGATAAAACAGAAGATGGCAAGGAATGCTGCAACTATCAGTGAAAGAGAACCCAGCATCCAGACATCTGCTACCACCAGGATATGGTTCTTCAGAGAGGAAAGGGACAGTATTCTTCCTTTGCTCCCCAAATTCTATTAACTTGCAACCTAAACCCCAGGTCTGATGATCCTTCTTGTCACAACAAAGCCTGAGCAGAAGTCTGGGACCCTTTTAATTTAGCATAAGAGCTCAAAGGGGAATAGCATTTAGAAAACTTCAGAAACCACACATCCCAACATTGCTCTGAACTCCTTTTAAGCTGCCTATCCTTCCTTCTGAGTCTGGTTTGGAAAGTAAACAGAAAAACAGGATAAATATGTGAGCAACAAGTAATTTGTACACAATAGTGGAATGAAGCCTATCTAGTAACATAAATTGCTTACAGAAAGATCCTGTGAAAACAAGTCAAAACACACAAAATAAATGTTTAATATTTTCCTATTAATGTCTACAGCTTCTCCCCTACTGACTACAAAGACATGCCATTTAAAGTGGATGTATCTAAGGAGTTCAACTCTGCTACACTACTGGATCCTTTTGCAGTGTGTAGCAATCCTAAAGTGCAATTTTTTCTTGTTTGATCTTCAAGTTTTAAGCAAGAAAAAGAATCATGAAAGCATTTTTAAGCAGTTTTTGGTCTTTAAATTCAGTCACACTTTCTGCTCTCTGTGGTTTAAATTATTAATAACAAATTGTGCAGATACTGATGTCAGCAAGTCATTGGCTAAATAACAAATGCAATGAAGGCTCTGCAGTTATTCTTATAACCTATCAGGAGCATCCTGTACCTAGAAAAGGTGTAATCACTCATTTCTATGTAACATTTGCAGCTGAACTGATCTCGTTTGTTGATGACTTTAAAGCTAATTGATGTTCTGTTTAAAATTTTCTCAACTGCTAGTTAAATGGCATGTCCAATTGAAGTCAGTTAACTGAAGAACACATAGGACTCTTCAACCCAACAATGCACCTTGTCAAAAGGATCCTTCAAAAGGGGTGAAAGAGAGTCTTCAGATTTCATCTTGGATTTGCTTTAGAATTTCTTTTTAATTCATCAAGCTTAACCTTAACTACTGTCAGAGATAAGCTCTTTGGAGTGGATGTTCAGTCCACAAATGGCATCCTCTTTTCTAAATCCACTCTACTGGTCACTATGAGCAATCCTCAGCCTATTTTCTTCATGACAAACAAAAAGTGGAACTAACAAATAGAAAGTTTTGCTAGCAAATTCAAACTGGTAGATCAACAGAGATTATTCTGCCTCTTGAGGGCACTTTGGACATGGTAGCTGCATTGGTACACCAAGCTACCAGAGGGCACCCTGAAGACCAGTCATATAGAAGATTCAGACAAGGCATGGGAGCACAAGTTCAGCATGGGAAATCACAAACCATGAATTTATGATCTTTTATGATAGAAAATTCAGTCTTTTATATGCTGGAAAGTTTGGAGGGAAAGGGAGAATGTGAAACAAATGTAGGGTGAAAAATATATTTACTGTCAATCCGTTTAATGGCTTACAGCTACCTACCTGTATGTCCACATGTCACGGATGCCTAATGTGTATCTCTAAATAAAGTATTTATATAGGAGCATGGCCAGTTAGGCAGCAACCTGGTCACCCATGGATAAAAGCAACTGATTTATGCAAGCACACTGGGCATTTACACACATAAATTACACAGTTACTCATGCAGCACACATCTGGGTTTGAAAGTCTAAATCCTTATTTGCAAAGAGCTTGGGGACTCCTCTGGACAAATAATTGACAAGCAATAAAATCACTCTGAGGTCATTCCCCTTTCAGGCAAGGATAGTGTCTGGGGAAGTCAAACATAGCTGCACAACATAACTCAAAGGTAGCTCTGAAAGGATCTGGCCCAATAGAGCTCCTTGCTCTTTCCAGCAGTGACTACATAAAGCACACAAAAAGAAGCAGAGCATCACATTTGCTCTATTTATGAATCTTGCCCTGTATGCTATAAGTCCATGTTTTTCTCACAGACTTGTCTATTTTTAAAAAAAACAACACTAAATGATCTCCAAAATTAGACAAATCAATGCATGGAAAGCACTCTAAGCACTCTGTCTGTGTCTGACCTGTGACTAAATACTCGCCATTATATTTAACTCATCCATTTGCAAGTCTGTGATGTCGAACAACTGCTCTACTTTCCACTAGTTTTGCAAAGTGCTCCTAAATTTAACTCTGAGTCAACACTGTATAACTGCACATTTAAGTTAACCTGCATAGTCAGCTTATAAATTTTTAAGAAGCTTTCCCTTCTCTAACAGTGAGTGTAAATGTGAGTTGTTTGAACAAAGACACTAATTTATCAGTTATAACAACAAATGCATCTCTTTGGCTACTACTGACTGCTTGTAATGTCCATCTTCCATTAACACAAATGGAGATAGATGAAAAAGTTATGTGCAAAATTCAGAATAAAAATCACAAGGCCGGGACATAATCTGGTATAAATTGCTGTAATATCTGCACCATCAGTGGTGTTATAGTCACCTTTTCCCAACAGAAGGTCTGTCTCTTCCAAACTTCAAGAGAAGTTAGCTTTTTTACTTATTTTCTTTTTATTTAGTACTCTGCTTATGCTTTCAATATTTATGCATCTTTTATTCAATCATCATTGCATCTGGTCTTGACATACAGTACAGAAAGAAAAGAGCATGATTTAAGAAAAAATGGGGAAAAGGTAGAATTTAGTAAATTAAATAAAGGACATTTCATGAAAGACTCACATAGAAGAAAAGTACAAACATATGGGGAGGAAAGAAATTAAGGAAAAGTTTAGTGTGCCATATTTGCTTAAAATAAAATTTTACATAAAATCAAATACCATGTGTTTTGTACAAGTTCATATGCAGAATAAGAGTAATGTGAAATAATACTACGTCTCAGGGTGTAGTAGAAGTGGCATATCATACTAATTTTGTGAGTCTGATATGAATGAAGGCCCCACTGAACTAAAGATGGTCCCACACTGAAGGGTGTTGCAAAGAAAAACTCAGAATGGATACACCTCCACTCTCAAAACCTGAACTTATAGGTGGCTGATGCAAAATCTGCTACAATCTCTTTTCTCCACTCATATACTTCCTTCTCCCAGAAAGTGGTGGTTGCAGTCACTGCAAAAAGTAGACTCTTTCCTTGTCTTGAATTCTATTTCAAGTCATTTCTCCTGTCAAATAAATGGATCATTTCTTCAAACATAATATTACTCACCAGCTATTCCAGCCATGCCTACTCTTACCTAAGGTATGTGATTTTCAGTACAGACAGTTTGTCTATCTCAAATTTACACCCACTTTTAGAAGTAAATTAAATCTTTTTTAATTAATTATTTATTTTTTATTTTTCTATTAATGTATTGACCATCCAAGACAGCAGACACATTGCAGAAAATGAGCATGGACATTGCAACCCAGATCAAATTCCTTGGAACATATGAAAAGTAGAGAAAGAAAAGCCATAAGTACATGAAATTATTTTTTTTTTATTAATTCAAAATAATGGCTAATAAACTAAATAAGGCTCTAACTTCCTTCAAGAGGTAGAAAAGTCAAGAGCCTAGTTTTGAGATGTTCCACTGAAGACAGCTGGATATTACATAGCAACAGTGGAAACAATTGCAAATTATCACTATCAGAATCACCTAGTTGCATGCTCTAAGAAAAAAAAAAGCTGTCTGCCAGAAGTCCACAGGAGAAAAGAGATTTTCCTCAGAGAATAACAACAACAATAACAACAAAAGGATCCTCAGTAGCTGAGGCAGCAGTGCACCAGGTGCACCAGCAAACAGCACAGGCACCTCCATCAGCATTGTAGCTCAGGTCAGAATTGCATCTGCAATGTTCCTGATTGTCCCTTCTCCCGTCCCCCCGCCCTTACTGCGCTTTGGTTGAAGCAGCTGAGCTGTCTTCAGAGCACTCAAACTAGATACTTTTCAGCTGAAATGAAACCCAAAGACCTGTTCTAGCCATTAATGATTCAGACCTCTGAACCAGACCAGAGCTAGTGAGCTACAGTCTCCAAAACCACATGTAGCACAAAGGTCAGTGCAAGTCTTTTCACTCAGCAGCTGCACTCCTAAAAGAACACACAGTTTGCTGATGTAGGAAGAGTCATGTGCAACTGCTGCACAAAGGGACAATGACAAGTGGGGACAAGGTTGATTATAGTCAGCCAAAATCAACTGTCGAGCCCTAACAAGCTTGTGATGAAGTACAGCTAATGTAATTATCACCTTAGGGTTCACAGAGGAGTGCACAGATATAGTGGAAGACAAATGGCATGGTAAGCAGGAGTCAGACTTGAGTAAAAAGCAAGGATTTTTAGGCTGAAGGCTGTGATCAAGTCAGCTGTGTGGTGACAGCAAGAAAAAGTGCCGTAAGTGAAAATACAAGGTAGTACAGCCAACAGAGTAAGAGAGCAGTTACTTGTGTAAGAAACTGAAAGCCCAGAGTTTATGCTGAATGAAATAAACAACCAATGATTGCTTCTTAACTCCTCTGACAGAAACAACAATTAACAGACTCATCTTTCTTCAGCTTCTTCTGTTTTCTGTCTTTCCTCAGGTCATTTATTACATTTTCATCATGTTGGCTGCAGGGTATTTTCTACAATTCCCAAGATGGGAATGATGGGTTTTGCTGTTGACATTACTAGTGAACCACACATGAATTCATAACCAAAGGAGGTCACATAAAAAATTACTCTCACACAAAAATATTTCTTCCTTGATAACTGATACCATAAACCTGTTACTTCCCTCAGGGATCAGAGGCCTTTGAGGACAAATAAAGTGTCCACAATTTCTACAGAAAGGAAAAAGGTACAGATCCTGCTGAAGAACTTTATAGAATTTTCTCTTCCATTACAAAGAAGACAAGAAAACAAACCCTAAGGCACTGCATCTGTAGGTCACCTTTAAAGGGTAAATAACAAATGATTATACATACTCCATCACACTGAGTTCTGCATATCACACTGATGTTCCCCAGTTCATCTGTCTTTCATACTGAGGGGACTCATCCATCAGCTAATCATCAACAAGCCTGTCATATGGGGGTAATAGAAGTTATCTTCAAGGTAACTCACTGACATTACTTAATTAAATATCTTGAAATATTGCATATTATTTTGCTGTACCACCACTGGAGACAGAGGTAATTACATGGTGATTCCCATAAATACAATATGAATCCTCAATTATTGTGCTACTAGCCAGATTTGACATTATTTCTACTAGACTGTAATGAATAATTTGTAGTTAAAAATTTGAAATGTTCAACTTTTTCTGTTCGCAAGTTATCCATGTTTATCCATTTTTCAAAGTCACTCAGATTGTTTCTGTAGAATACTCAGTAACTGTATTGAAGATTTTGTGACTTTTTTGACTGGATAATTTTTATGGCAGCAAAAATTTGCAAAATGTTCCTAGAACACATCCATCCTAAGTACTTCAAGGTAAATAGAAATATTATAAATTATTTGAGTTAACAAGTATCTACTCTTTTTATAAAAATTCAAGAGAATTGTAGGCTCATGAACAAGCATTCACCCAATTTCAACTATCTTCCTTTTTTTAGGGAACATCCATGCAACAAGAATTGCTGCATTAGGCTGTTTCTCATTCTGACAGCAGACGTGCTCCCCTTTGCAGGTTGTTATCATTCGGAGTCCACCAGAAGGTTCACAAATTTCTCAATTTCCAAGGAATACAATGATTCACTTTTCTTGCTGTCCAACTTCTAATGAAGTCCAAATGCAAACCAGAACATTCTGCCAGGAAGCTGATATCCATAAAGCATTTTTGAAACTATCATAAATATTGATACCTTTGTACCACTACAGATCAGAGCATTTGCTGAACATTATTTAATAGATCCATTCCAGTTGGCAGACCCTTTTTACATTTGGTCCTATTTTTGACCACGCAACTTAGTGATGTTGCATTATGGTTGCTGTTTTCTCCCAGTGGGTCTTGCAATGTCTCTAGAGTTTTCTTCACGTTATGTTTTCATCCTAGGATGAGTCACAGACAAAACACTTTCTGGGGAGTCTAGCAATGGTATGAGGGACTTCAGAGAGATGTTGGAAGATGTGGAATGTGTACTACTTAACCAAAAACTTGGAAATAGATTGTTTGGGTTTTTTTTTTTTTTACTAAAATTAAAAATTGCATTTTATCCCCTTATTCCTACTAATAATAATTGTGAGATATAAATCCACAGTAATATCCCCATGGGTCTCCTCTTGATCTCTTGTTTCCATATGCTGTGAGGCTATTTTCTCCACCTCTCTTGCTCTCTCTAACTCCCGCTATTTGCTGTACCATATCTCTGCTAAGCTCCAGGTCCCAGCAGATTCTCCCCTCAAGTTCTTTATTTGCTTTTATATGCCTCTTGCCTGAAAACTATTATCTAGTTTTCTCCAATTCCACTAATTTTTTTCTCCTCTTCATCCTAAACATCACTATTTCCTGAGAGACACTGAGCCACCTGAATATTTAATCACTATTACCTGAATATTTAACTGCTATTTAAATGCTCACCTAAGGTGTTCTTTTTTTTTTCTTTTTTTTCTTTTTTTAATGTTCTTATGTTTTTCTACTTCATGTCTGAATTGCTAGTTTAAATCCACTTAAGCTATTGTTGATCCTGGCCCATGAAAATACTGAAACACATGAATTTTACCCATGGACACCACATCACAAACTAATCCATACCACTATCTCCTTTCCTGAATCCTTAGCCAAGAAATCAGGATTCCAGTTTCTGAATTCAGCTTACTGTCTCTTTGACTTTAATAAACATTGCCCATTCCTGCAAATCTTTAAGAGACAGCAGACATTCAGTTTTCTGAAATATGTTCTAGATGTTTCCTGTGCTAAACTGGTCACACTCCACGTTCCTAATCCCAATTCTTTTACCACTCTGTCTGCTTTTCCTTTACATAATGCAGTGTATTGTACTTTGTGAAGTACAGGCAAGGAATACTTATCACCTGCAGAAGTGTTATGATCATTTCCTCCTGACATTTTATGCTATCAAGTGGTATAAACTACGACAAAATGTCATCATTCAAATACAGCAGTAAAAAGAAACCAAATCCAAACACAAGCTGACTACAGAGTATGTGGAAAACACCCCCCACTTTATCAGCAAATAGTGGAAAAGTAGTAGATAATTCATGTCATAGCATACATAGTCTCTAGAGTCATACATTATTCATGGAAAAAGTCATCTACTTTGTGTCTTTAAAGAAGACACATTAAAAAGTACAATGTTAAAAATAGATGGCATTTTATTGGAGATCATAATTATTTTAAAAGTTGGCAACAGGGCTTTTTAGTTCCTAAAATGACCTTTCAAGATGAAATGAAGAAAAGAAAAGCTACTTTAAGGAAGGCACTATGAAAAAACTCCAATGCCTAAAGAAGGAATTCTTTCTTAATCAAATTTTAGTGTATTCTCCAGTGAGAAAAGAGGACAATAAAATTGCATTTAGGAGTATTACTAAATAGCACCATAGGTCTGTTGAATGACCCAGCCTTTGAAACCTTGTGAGAAAAATTCACAATGCCTCCATAATTCAGAGATCCAAGCTTTGCCCAAGCAGTAAACCAGAAATGCACAAATATATTGAAGATCATAAACATGACCAGAAAGTAATCCCTGAATACAATTTACATGTCTCAGTGTTGCTGCATATATTATCAGTAAACAGCCCTGGTCACATTTCCTTAATCAGTGTTCATTCTTCTGCTTACTTTCCTCCTAAGCAAAGACCATGCAAAAATATTGATAGCGTTACACTTTAAATCAACAGCAACAGTGTAATCAGAGCCAAACAAATAATTGGCTGAGATTAGGTAGGGAAGCACTTAGAAATTCTGAATTACCTTTTGAGTCCCCTTCCTGTCCTTGCAGCATGTTTTCTGTGGTATGTTACATGTGATTTCTCTCTCTGATGGTGGGGTGATTGGACCCAGCCCACAGTCTTCGCTCCTGGATTGGGTCCTACAGTGTGTAGGCTGCAATGAAGTTGCCTTCCCAGAGCCTTCTCTTCTACAGGCTAAATGAGCCCAAACCCCTCAATCTTTCTTCATAGGAGAAGAAAGGGCTTCAGCCCTCTGATCATCTTCACAGCCTCCCCTGGACCCACTCCAACAGCTCCACATCCTTCTTGTGCCAGTGACCCCAGGCCTGGAAGCAGTGCTGCAGGTGGGCTCTCATGAGGGCAGAGTAGAGGAGGACCATCACCTCCCTTGTCCTGCTGCCACCCTCTTTGGATGCAGCCCAAAATAGAGGTGGCCTTACGGACTGATGCCAGATGATTATATTTCACTTTTATCTTTATTCTTCACTTGCTCAAAACTGTCAGAGCACAGCCAGCTCCTGCGTAGTGTTACTGAATTGGTAGGACTCAGAGAGCATTAAGAAAGGAATTAGTGAGTCGCCCTGTTAAAGCTGACTTCAGGAACGTATTTTTGTTCAGGAAGGATGTTAAGTGCCTTGTTAAATCCTGTTGAGGCCAGTGGGACTGAAAAAAAATGCTTAAAGTTAAGCACATAGTTAAACGCTCTCTAGACTTGAACTATAACTGCAGTTCTGACTACTGCCCTGCACTTGGAGGCCATTTCAGTCCTCAGGGGCCATGCAAGGGAAGCAGAAGCTGCCGGCTTAGTGAGGGGCTGACTGTTTGCCCAGGTGCATGCAGCTCAGAGAGTTCCAGTGGAGACACCAAGCGTTCTATATCTCACCTTTATTCACATTTATTCTCATATTAAACAAACCTAAACTCATGTATTAATAAAAAAAATTGTTTTCCTGTGGTGCTGTTGCCTCCTGTTTATAGGGTACAATAAGCAAAATGGGAAGTGGGAACTCTGTCCTCAAAACTGATTGAAGGGAACAAAGGAGCAATGAGCAGCATATGGGCTTAAAGAAAGATAAATCTGAGGCAAAACCAGCATGTTCACAAAATTCAGTCTCCTATCAGATATCTAAAAGGGACTAAATGTCTAGTATACCTATTAACTACTATGATTAGGATGGAAAACTATGCAGACCGGAGACAATATGCAGGCAGCAAAGACAAGATGCAGGCAATAGGCAGCATACACAGCTACAAATAGATGTTACAGCAAGAAAGTAATATATTAACCTCTGTTTTCAAAAAATACATCAATTTAAAATTTTATCATTTATAGGAAACAATCTACATGAAGAAGAATAAACAGGGCTTTAACGTAACAATATTGCATTGTTGGCTCCAGGTAATAGGTTTAATTTTAACTCAGGAATGCCACACAAACAAATCAAGCTTTTTGTGTCCCTTTGCATTCTTATGGCTACAAATGAGACTTCCAGCAGCTTAAATTCCAGTGTATGGTGGCTGCGCATTGAATCATTAATTACCTAAGTAGGTAGCACAGTCTAGCTCCCTTCTGGTAGAAAAAAAAATACATAAATCAGATTGAAACCCTATGCTGTGGTTTGTATCTTTTTAAAGAAATCCCATCTGTTAGTTTCCACTCCAGAACATTCAGAAATGCTTGCCTTAAGGGAAAAAACCCTAAAACTGAAAATGTCATTGCTGTTGTTGGAGATGGGCTTACCTCCCACTATGTTTTAAATTCAGTACTGTAGTCCTGGCCCTCAAACCCGTCTTGTGCAGTGACAGGTCTGAGCCACTGTATTGAACTTATGCAGGTTTGAGGAGCCAAAACTTTATGTTCCTTACTGTAGGTCAGAGCACAGCTTAAAAAGAATGCCTATAGGGAGTGGTTAGGAAAAAAAGGCAGATGAAAGCAAAAGGGCACTCAAGCTGTATACAAGAACATGAGGCTTTGAAAACAGGAAAAGGAAAAAGTTATCATCTTAGGCTGGAGAAGAAAGGTTCTGTGAGTTATGTTCGTGTCTGTGCTGGGGAGAGTACCAAGTGCTCACAGCTTTCTGTGCAAAGCACAATTTAAACACACATGGAGATAGTCCCATCCTTGGAAAGTTTTGATTCTGTGGCCTTCCCTCCTCTGCCTTTCGCAAATTCTGTAAAGCTATGCTTCCTCATTTAATGGCAATGAAGCGCTGTCAAACCAGATAAAGCAAAATGCTTGCTGTGCTTACCATCCCTTTCAGAGCACATTTTATAATCCATAACAATAAAGTATAATTTATGCATTTTTATCAAACTCTGCATTATTTTAATAACATCTGCGAAGATCGGATTGCAATATGTTCTGGGAGATATTGTTTTGCCCTGGATTCATAAAATGTTATTTTTTTCAGTTAAATCTCCTGCCACAATTTCATCTGCAGTTCCCAGTAATTTTTTATCTATTTTGCCAAATCGCATTTCTAGTGGTAAGAGTTCTCAAAGCCAGATGATTCGCAAAACTTTCTTCAGTTGGCTCTGAATAAGGATTTAAAGCAGGGTAGAACCTATGACTTTGGCTCATTTATTGGGTTTCTTTCTTGAAAGGACACGTGTAAAAGAGGCATCAAAACGTTATTCTTTTCATAAGCTTTGCATTTATTCTTTCAGTAAATCACTCTCTGATGAAGGACTGCACCTGAACTTGGGCTTTTCCAACCTTTCTTTAGAGAACTCAGAATTTCCCACTGAAATACTGACTACCAACCATCCTCAAGAGTGTTCACTTCTCTTTCAGTGCAAAAGCTGACTCCAGGAATAACTCCATGGGTCAGGCAGTCTAACAGTGAACTGTTCATTCCTGTCCAAATCACTGCTGGATCTCAGCATTTTCTCCCATTTTCAGACACTAGCAGGGCTTCTAGGGAATACCCCTGGTTCTCTGGGCTGAGACAAGCTGAGCTGTTCCAGGGTCTGTTAATGCTTTGGGGCAAAATTTTTCTGTCCTTCTGACTGAGGAGAGCTGTGAAAGTGAATGAAGACAACTGATAGCTTAGTGGCCAGGTCATTTCCATGAACCAAGAGACAACAGTAGTCTGTGGTTCTCATCAGATAAAGCCATCTGGGGCTGAAAGTACATTTGCTTTGGATGAGTTCTCTAGCCAGTGGGATTTTGAGCAAAACATGCACTGAGGACAGTTGCCTTTGCAATGAAAACTGCCCTGGGAGAGTCATCCTGAGCAAATATCACTGTTTTCTGTCTGATGAGTCCTCTTTCCCATGTCTAAGTCTGCCTACTTCTGTTAGACTACTCATGCTTCCAAGCAAGATCCATGCCTTGTATCATGTTCAAAGAACAGAAGTTTTTCACCTCCACCTCTCTTCCCCCACCCTTCATCGCATATCTGATGCTGCAGCAATCCAGATCCTGACTTGCTAGGTGTTGTCTCCACACTGCTGTGCATACATTGAACTTTCACACTGTAATTAAGGAAGGATTAGCTGGTAGTTCACACTAGCTACCAAGACAACTTTAGAAAATAAGCTCTTCATTATAGAGGTAACTAAAGCAACCACTCTGCTTTGTGACTCACATGCACACAAGCATAGAAGTCTTCATCGCTGTAATGGAAACTGTAAGAATTGTAGAGCTAATATTGTCTTCAAGGAAACCATATTAGGAATTTTTGAACCACAGGAAATATAAAAATGCTACGTTTACTTGCCCTGTAAAACATGCACTCCACAGTGTGAAGCACATTTCTCTCATTCTTCTGAATAATAAAAATGCACACATAAATATGTTTATAAAGAGGTAATTCCATCCCTGGGTTCTGAGACCTATAAACCAAGGCAGTTTTGCTTTCCTTGTTACAAACATCTTATGATTGAGTTATACAACTAGACATAGTTGAGTGTATATGTGCGGTTAAGCCAATTTAAAATGATTTGGAGCTAGGAAAACATATTTGGAATGTACCGCTGGTATCCAAAGATGTAAAGTTATAGTCTCCCAATGGTATAAACAAAAAGAGACTAGGAATTTATATTAGACTGTATACTCCAATAAGGTCTCACAGACAGAGAGCAGGAGTAGGTTAAAAAGTGGAGTAGTGCTATGGGAGGCCCAGTGAAAGATGAACTTATGAGGTGACAACTCTGAACTGCCTAAATGTACCTAGGGAGAAGAGAGTTCTGTTTCAAAGAGGACTTCAGTATTTCAAAATGTATTTGTGTTCCTAAATGGATTTCAGCTTTCCATCAAGAGGAAGGTGAGGCCAGCTGCAGGGTGACCTACCAGGAACACCAGCTGCCTCAGAAAGAAGAACCTATAGAAACACCCACCAGGAGAACACACAGAATTCAAGAGAGAGGTGAAAAATTTGAACATCTATGCATATAAATGAATACGTATATATGCACTGCCAACCATAAATGGCCTCCATTGTTTCCAATCCCACTCCTTTATTCCCACCATAAAAAAATTATGAGACCCAACTATTCATACAGCACTTCCAGAAATTTAATTGAGCAGATAGATTAAACTCTGAGGGCCAAGTGCTGGTGTCAGATACACCCAATGAAACCCCATCTGAGAACAGAATTTGGCTCAGATTCAGCAGGCAAATGAAAGTTTTTTTTTCCTCTTACAGGAGAAACCCAAGTATGTAAAGTTTATAGGCACTAGTAGGAGAATAAATCAATTTAAGTCCATGTCACACCATTCTTTACAGTTTTGTAACAAGGTGTACTTTGTTAGATTTTAATCTGCATACATTTGAGACAGCAAAGCTCTTCAAAATCATCTTTTAATGGCATCGCAATTTATAGACAGTAACTAATTTCAAACTTCATAGCACTTGGCTTTTATGATTATTTCAAATCATTTAAATGCAAATGAATTTCCAGAGAGAGAAAACATCAAATGCCCTTGAGTGGCAACATGTAATAGAACTGCGAGCAGAAATCACAGTAGGAATTTGAAGCAGTCTGATAGGGTTTGACAGGAGGTCTGTATAAAAGTGTTTGCCTAAATCCAATTTACATTTCATTTCACATTATATTCTATTTACCCATTTTGTCATTTTAATATGACTTATTTACTTAATCCTGCTCTGAAATCCAATCTACTATCAAGAGCAAATGTGGAATTCTGGTCAGGATAGGACTTACGCTATTTTGCATTTTAGGACAATGGCAATATAGTTTCTAAAATAGAACTAGCTCTCTTTTTCACTCCGCAGTTAATAATGTTACAGCATCATGCAGCCAAAAACATTTGTGCATGCCTAAAATAATTACATTTCTTTCAAGCTAAGCAATTGTTTGCCCACTGACAGAGTAATATTTCCTGGGAGGCATTGCTAAGCTACAGTACATACAAAATATTTGGACAGAGAGTGCTGAGAAAGATCTGAACTATTCCTAACGCGATTGCACTCAGAAGGATGAGGACCATCTTGGACGTCACCATTCAGCAGCAGTCACAGTGAATCATGGCAGGTTGGTTTTTTCCAGCTGATTGGATTTGCAGGAGGCAAGAAGATCTAGCCTTGCTCTGCTGCTCTGGAACAAGCAGCGCAGGAAAGGACCTACCCACACCTTGTTAGTGCTGATCATGGTGTCATCATCCTGAGCAGTCTGAGCCCTGTGCATGGAGCTTGGCCAGGTATTCACACACATCTGCATAGCCTGCAACCAGCCTTATCTTAGGGAAAGTTCTTTTTTTTTTTTTCCTTTCTCATGAAGAAGTGGTGTCCGAGCATTTGTAATGGCAGAGTAACTAAATGCATTCTGCTCTGCCTTGTTCCAGTGCAAATTTCACACTAAAGCAAGTTAAACAATGTCACTTCACATTTGCACGGAGGCAAAGAACATTCTGCAATTTGCACAGTTTGCAAAGGGATTTGGCCCCGCAGCACAGGCCAGACTTACACGTGTAACCAAGGTGTGCCTGGTTCTAAGCAAGGACAAGTTTCAGTGACCAGGCTGGCCCTAATTTTTGCACCCACCTTGTTGTCATGCACAGCATTTGAATGGAGGGACAAACATAGACTAGAAGTCCATTAACTCTGGTGGAAGCCTTACATTGTATCCTAAAGACTTCTCAGTTCATAGGAGAGGAGAAAAAGGGAGAAGCATGAGGTTGTCTTGCTTCTGGTATCTGGATATTTTCTGATTTCCTAGAGATGAACTCTTCAGTGCAACAAAGTCTGGAATTTAGATTCTATGTGTTTCAAAATCTGTGCTTCTTTTTAAAGTTAAGAGAAGAAACAAATCCTTCAGATACTTGAGAGTATTCATCATTCTCTGCCACACTTCCAGCAATGTACATATGGTTTGCAAAAACCTATGAATATTTTCATTTCTTATCAGATATGAATTACTGACACAGTTGGTACAATGCTTGTTGGTGAAAACTCCTATAGTTGAGTAAGCTGAGTGATGGATTTGAAGGAAAATAGCAATAAAATATTGTGCGTGGAATAGAGAGATTACTAAAATTGTGCTATTCCAACAGCAGCCAATTTCACAATCAAGATGTCTTTTCTATTGCAAAGGCAATTTTTATATTCCTCCTGCACATAAATGTCACTATTTTGTTTATTATAGGTTCCTTTTTCATTTATTTCATTAGTTTTGCGTACATTCTCTATGAAGAGACTTCTAAGGAAGCACATTTGTCCTCTCTTTTGAGCAATTTGTCTTTTGCAAGGGCAATATAACTGAGTAAAAGCAATAATCCATGGCCTTTTATCAAAAACTTATCAGCCCTGTTCAAACCACTCGGCAGCTCATTATATTTGAATACTCTAACTTCTGACTTCGTTTCCGACCTACAGTTTGTCCGTTCAGATGCTGTCTCTTTTTCCTTATTTTTCAAACTTCATGGAAAGAGTTACTCAAATAATGACTTAGGTATTAACTAAGGGAGATCAAACAACAGAAAACCTCTAATAAAGATCTCGAGGTCTCTCTACCATCTCTACCATCAACCAACATAAATCCCCAGTTAGCTCACTGGATTTTGCTGGCTGATGGCCCCATAGTTCATCAGTGTGAGTTTGCCCACAAGCTCCAGGTCCCCTCGCAGGTGAAATTTCTCAGTGCAGGGCTGAAACTTATTGCAATAAACTTTTTAAACAATAGAAAATAATTAATCTTGACAAACCAAATAAGTAGAATCCATATCAAAATCTGTCCGGCAATTACATGACTCACCTTTCCTTATTCACATGCTGTACTGAACTCCTTCTATATTTTTTTCTCCCGTCCTGGTATGTTTCTTTCCATGGAGCTGCAGGATGTTTTTGGTGACACCTGAAAAGCCTCATTTTAACATTCAGTTCTTTTTCTTTGGAATAAAGCTTATTCTTCCCAGAGATATTTCTACTGCTTTTTGAATTTAAATATGAATGGTACACGATAAAAGAAATAATAGAAACTTTCATGGTGAACTAAAGGAGCAAACAACAACAGTAACAGCAACAAACCCAGACTGTAGGCAGTACACTTAATACACTTACAGCACACTTCAAACGCTGGTGTTAACATAAGAATGATTGCTTTGCAGACATTGGATACGATTCTCTCAAACCTGCTGAGCGCACTGCTTTTTTCCTTATGTTTGTTAAATACTCCATGCCCAGATTGCTCAGTATCGATAGGCCGTTTATGTGCAACATAAGTGCTCTGAACAAGTTCTATATTTTTCAAGCAAGTAGTTCAGCATCTTTTATGTTGCGGGAAAGGAGGGAGAAGACAAAACAAAAATACAATTGAACTATAATCTTCAAAAACTAGCATGGCTGAGGGAAAAATCTTTATGATTGGACATACAATGGAAGGAGAGAGGGAGATGTGACAGTCCCCTTTCTCCTGCAGATTAAATATGATGTGATGATAATAGAGATTGAGGGGATCTCTTTGTACCAATGCTGTAACATTGAAAGTACAGGAGCAGATTTCCACGCAGCACACATGTGGGTCCCATACATACTCTACGTCATTCTCAAAATATTCATTAACATTTCAAACTGGCATGAAAATTATTAGCTTGAGTAAAATACTGGTTTGTTCCTCTTGGATTTACACAATGAAAAGACAACTGAGATTATCAGCATCTTACAAAATAGACATTCACCTGGGGGGGAAAAAAAAAGATATTTAAAAAATACTATATATAAAAATTCCAGTTCTATGTATATATGTGTGTGAGACCATTCACACACAGATCTAGGTATTTAGGGTAAGAGTTAATATTCAGTATAGAGCACAACATTCAACATTTTCCTCCAGTATAATCATCTTTTTAAACATGTTAGGACCTTTCTGCAGGTCAATCACAGTTTTCAGACAAGCTATAATTTAAATCAGCTCTGTTCTGCATCTAATATGGATGTTGCACTGAAAAATAATTAAAACTAACCACACCACACACAACTCTACTCCTGTCAGAGGCAGACCACTGTTGTGAATGCACATTGTTAATCTCAGGGATGGAAAACTTGCAGAAAAGACAAGGAGGTGACAAAGTAATTGCCTGCAGTGGGTAATTTGCAGAGTTGTTATAAAGTGTTGCTCCCTGCTCACTCTTCCTTCATCTCACCTGCACTCCTCCTATGCGCTGACTCACTTTTCTTTCCTACATGGCCCTCTGGGCTAATAATGGAAGCAGATAGCTCTGGCAAGCAGCAGAGAGTAGAGCAGAGCTATCAGTTCTATCTCCACTTTTTCAGCAGCAAGACGGTTCAGTTTGTTCATCAAAAGAGTCTCAGCTTGTTTAATCTCCTTTATCAGTCCTGCTTCCCTCTCAGGCTTGCAAAGACTCCAGCTCCTTAAATTGCTGCCTTCATCTAAGCCAATACAGCACACATTTCCCCCTTCTACTGAATAAGGTTTCGATACCAAAGAGAGGGAGCATGAGAGAGGGAAATAATCTTGGCTCTCATTCAGGCTGTTGTGGAAAGAAAGAAGGGGAAAAAAAACAGATTGCCAGTGGGGATTTCCTCTGTAATAAGCCAGATGGCATCATAGGATGCTTGGGGAGACTGTTTCTGTCTAATTCTCATCAGTGGCAGAAACTGCCAAGACAGGCCTGGCTTTGTGGTAAAACCAGTGACTAACTATTTTATATTCTTTCTCTTTGCTCTGCATGCTTTCCCCACCTGTCACTAATTCCTTTCTAAGGCAGCAAGGGCCTGATATAAGCTCCTTCCCCTCCTTCCTCTCCCTAACTTCTAAGCTCCAACCAACAATTCCCTTCTGCCCATACCCGCAACATGGCCGTACGGCTTGATTTGCAACCCACTAAATTACAACCTAATTCATTTCTTCTACTGTAAAATTTCTTCTACTGTTAAAATTCTAGTGTAAAAAAGTAAAGTGGGGAAAACCAGGTGTGCCATCGCAAATGTTTGGAGCCCTGGCTAGAGCCCAAGGTGGGGACCAGTGGCATGGAGCAGGGAACTGGGAGATGCAGATATGCGACACCACGTGGGTCAGAGGGACATCCTGCTGGGAACTCTGGCTGGCTGTGGTTACAAGGTTTACTTGTACCTATATTTATAAACAGCATGCACAGGCATACGTATTTGTTCCTATCGCTTTTTTTATATCTTCAAAATCTCAGCACTTTCATTGCATTCAGAAATATAAGACTCAATCCCTCCATGTATGGAATTAATAAGAGAATCTGTGTACTCCAGAAACATCCACAGCCATAAGGGAAACCCGTCCATAATTTCTGTGCGTTCATTTTGCCTCCTTAGACTCAGATCTATAAGCTGCCTGCCTGCTCCAAGGGCTTGCACAGTGTATGGGCTGGATTGCTTTTCCACTCTAAGCACTTCTATCTTGTATTCAGCATGAAACATTCAGATCCTCTAACCTCACTCACAGCTCAGAGCAAAGCAATATTTCCGCACTATTTTTTCAAGCTGCTTCTTGCTTTTTGACGTGGCTCTTTGTCTCCAAGTAATCATCAGGTACAGCAGAGTAGAGAAATATATCCCAGAATGTCATTTCACATAGGCTATAAAGCTGTTAATAGCTGCTGTAGCAAAGGCACTTAAAAACTTTGCATGCAGTGTGCTGGTGGGAAGGCACAGAGCTAATGTAGTGATGGAGGCCAAGGTACAGGCTGCTGCTGGGCAGCAAAAGCAGATCTACTACTGACTGGGGTAATCTAAAGAGAATCAGGCTTTATATTTACTTTATCTAGTATAATATAGCAGAAAAGGGCTTGCAAGACTTGCCTTGTAGCATGTAGCATTTTGTGAGTTCTCAGAAATCAATCCATGCAGAGACCTGTCTCCTCATGAAACTGATGCATTATTTTTTTTCAATGAAACCAAGATACAGAATTTCCAATTGTGTTTTTGGATGAACAATTGTTCATATCAGAAAAAATATTAGTTAAGTGCATTTATTATTCCCATTTATGATGATAAATATTTGGACCTGCACCTGAGAAGTGCACCTGAGAAGAAGGACCAACTTCTCTTCCTCTTCCTCATCAGGTATCCATGCCATTAACAGGAGAAAAGAAGCCAAAACTTGAATGCATCCTCAGGAGGCCAGGAGAGCCTCCACTCACACTACTGCTGAGACTAGGGACCCCAAAGAGGATTTCTTGTGCAGCCCTTACTGCATAGTGTGCTATCTGCAGAATCCTGATGCCGAATACTCTCCATGCACAGCAGAGTCAAGCAACGCATACTCCACCATCCATCCCTCCATCCAATCCTGCCAGAGATCAAAGCTCTCTTCCAGGTCTCACTGGGGACCATCAGCACTGTTTCACCCTGGTCCTATCACGCTTCATCACTTGCTAGTGCAGGCACAGCAATATAATCCCTCTATGTAATTCCCCTGTCCCCACTCTCTGGCTGCCCGCCTGCAGTACAGCAAGCTTCAGTGCCCAGAGCTGCTCTCCGTGGCCAACATGAGCAGGAAAGCTCTGGCTGAGGCTGGAAGAGAGACTGGCCAGGCAGAACTGATGGGGCCTAAAGATAGCTTAACACAGCTTTTGCTGTGTGCCTTCCTCAGCCACAGCATTTTGTAGCCAAAGCAGAACCCAAACGTTTGAGCCAGGATATTTGTACAGGGCAACAACAACAAAGACAGTTTTTCCTGCTTGCAGCTGCGTGTTGAATATTGTTTTGTGTTTATGGCTACATCATTATTGGGTATGGCGTCCAGCTCCACAGCTGGCAATACTCTCAGTGCTCCAATGCCACCGCAGGGAGCTGGCACTGCCAAAAGACTGTGCCACCTCCACTGGGGCTTCCCCAGGTTCCAGGTGACCTCATTAAGCACCTTGAGAGCACATACAACTGCAAGGAAGAAAAATCCTTTTGCCCACCAAGTAGTTCTATACCAAGTATAAAAGATACTGGGATGACCTAACTTTGAGTCAGAAGTTTATTTCCCTTCTAGTGAGGATGTATCTAAAAACAAGTCTTAACTCCACATTTCTTTAGGTGAGGAGCTGGACATGTGGGCTGGGCAGAACTTAGCAGAGTGATGTGTTTGTTCATTCTCATAGTCTTGGTTAATTAGGCATTGAAAGGTACAGTTTATAATCAGGATAATAGGAACAGCTATCTCACAGTAAATTAGTGGGATACTCCTGGGATACTGAAGGAATAACATGCCAGTGTCTGTGGTGGATTAGCAATGTTGTGTGTAGAAAAGATCCTTTTCTAATAGCAGTATATTTCCTGTTGTCAAATCCGTAAGATAACATCTATTTTCTAAGAACATATATGTTTAATAATGTTCCTCTACTATTGATCAATTATGATTCATTTCATGGTGTAGAAATTTGTGTTTGCTTCCATAAAAAAATAATAAAAATAAAAATAAAAATAAAAACAAAGCTGATTTAGGGAGCACTGACTACTAAACATGAAAAAGAAGCCTTATGTTGTGGGGGTTTTCAGTTTCAACTACATGATTATAAAATCAAGCTTTGGGTAAATTTGGAAGTATAATGCCTCAGAGGCAAAAGAAATCTTTTGTGGAACAAAGGATCTTTGAAAATGAATAAAAATGGCAGAGTATACCCTTTGATTATGTTTTTGAATGAGGCCTGCCTGTAGAAAACCAACGATTGAACTAGAGCTCCGATCTTTATAGCAACTTCCCAATACCTGTGAAATACAAAGTGTCTTGCAGAAGGTCTAACACAGCCAGGGAAAGGAGCTTGGGTTAAAGCTGCATTATCACAGGTTTTAAACTGCAACCTCACTGCTCTGACAAGGCACATAATTTTGATGTGCAAACATAGTACCATGAGGCCTCTTATCAACATGATCGCTGTGCTAGTGGAACTTAGGAAAGTTCAAAGCAGGCTGATAAATTTCCATAAAAGTGCTGCCAACCTATAATCAGATGCCCAAGAGTTCCCAGTTGCACCAAAGATGAAAACTGATTATATTAATTTGTCCTCATTTGAACTGAGCAGTCCTACTGATATCAGCAGTACCCACATGTATTAATGTAAGTCCTTTGTCTGCAAGAGCTGTTTTTCTGCCAGTCAACAGATTTAGGGATTTTCTTCATTTCTGTTTCAAAGAGTGAAAATGAAAAGAGCAAAACATAAAACAAAAACTCAAAGGACTTCATGCCATTTAGATTAGAGTTATTTTTCTTTGGCAAGCCAAACCCTGCTTCTTGCCTGCAAGTGACTTTTTCAAAGTCATACTCTACAGTTTCCTTTTAAAATTCAAAGGCAGTGTCTATTGTTGAGATACCATGCTCATACTCAGTTGCTTCTAAAGTAACTCTGCAGAAAAATACCCTGCAATTTTTCCAAATCTGGAAACTGAAAATTTATTTTATGACTTATTCCTATCAGGAAGGATCCAAATCAAAACTCTCCTGCCATCTCAGTTTTGTGTTTTTCCATTTCCATTGCTGCCTCACTAGTGCAGGCAGATGCAAACTCTAAGACATGGACATTTAAGAGTTCTTTAGCTGGGAAGGTTTTACTCGATAGGAGAACTAATTAAAGTTATTTCTTAGTGAAAAATAATTTTACTATTTTCCCCCAGGAAAGCTGGGGAGGGACTTTTTATAAGGGCATATAGCAACAGGATGAGGGGAACTGTAAGAGGGTAGATTTAGACTAGATATCAGGAAGAAATCCTATACTGTGGGGGTGGTGAGACACTGGAACAGGTTGCCCAGTGTGGCTGTGGATGCCTCCTCCCTTGAAGCATTCAAGGCCAGACTGCACGGGACTTTGAACAACCTGGTCTAGAGGGAGGTGCAGAGGGGTTGAAACAATGTGAAAAGTCCCTTCCAACCCAAACCATTCTGTGAACAACATAGAAGCATCCAATTTAACTGAGGGGACATAATATTTAAAAAAGAAAAGAAAATGAAAGGAAAGGAAAAAGGAGAAAGGAGAAAGGAAAAAGGAAAAGGGAAAAAGGAAAAAAAAGGAAAAAGGAAAAAGAACTCGCCCTACAGTTTCCTTACAGAGAAAGAAGTACTAATCAGATTCAGAAGTTTATTGTATTTTGAGTTACTTCCCTTCCCTCCACTACAGATTTATTACATTAAATGCTAGAAAGTCCCTCTTGGCCAATTGTGCTCATCTGAGCTGATTAACACAATTACCGTCTCTGACTAATGGTTATTATATATATATATATATATATATACACACATATTTTTTTTAATATAAATGTATTCCAGAAAGCCCTTTACCTTGTGTGGAGTGGAGTGCCAGGACTCCAGAAGCAATATGGTGATAGCAGCACCATGCAGCACCTGCCCTGCATCATTGGGTAATGGGGTGGGACAAA
Source organism: Phasianus colchicus (assembly GCF_987193195.1). Taxonomy (NCBI): domain Eukaryota; kingdom Metazoa; phylum Chordata; class Aves; order Galliformes; family Phasianidae; genus Phasianus; species Phasianus colchicus. Next base: position 58,408,068 of record NC_143439.1, on the reverse strand, counting down.
TTTGTCCAGGCACAGCATGGGCACAGATGTGATTGCTGCTTGCCCTATCTCAAACCAGGAATGAAGTTGATGCCTCAAGTGTCAGACAGCTGCTACAGCAGATCCTGTGGTTCCTATAAGCCCCATGTAGTAGTGAGGTTTAATTTTTGCAGCTGTTTACTTGATGGCTTCATTTTTAATAATTCTGAGAGAAGGATCAAAGCAAAGCAGTTAAGCCTCCAGCGTTTTCTCCTGCTTCCTTTCTGTACTGGCACAAAAAAATGAAGAAGGCATTTCCGCAAAGTCGTGACTCAAGGATAGAAGTAAAATTTTCATTTATCATATTTGGAAGCACCAAGGAAATCTGACCTCATGGTATGAGCTCCAAGACAGCTCAGAAGGGAGGAATTAAAACAATTAATAGCAATTACTACCAAAATTATGGTTCTGAATAGGACAGTGCTCAATAATGAGAGGTCATAATTAGTATTGTGCCCTTCTGTATGCTCATTTGTCTTCTCAGTATTGTAATCATTTATGTTGTCCTCTCGCACAGCAGGATCTTTAACGTGACTTTTCTTTCCTTTTTATAAGAAATTCTTTCCTTTTTATAAGAATAAACAAGGGTTCAATATTTTCAAAGCAAAAGTTTATGCCTTTTGAAGTCTTGAAATAATATGAGCTTTTCATTCAGACTCTGTAAAAGAAACTTTCTCACATTTGAGCTTTGTTGTCATTAACATGTTAAAAGAGAATGGGTTTACATGAGTAAAACAGTTAAGTCAGATTTTTACTCAAGTGAATGGAACCAGTCTCAAACTTTCCATTCTTCTGCAGGTAATTATGTTTTGTGCACATTAGGAAGATTTATTGGTGTATTTTATTGATGGAGATAACTGAAGACATTGATAAAGTTAATATATATATGACTAGAAGAAACCCCTTAAATGTCATCACAGCGTAAAAATGCTTGCACAACTGTAGCATCCACACAAGCATTTTTATCAAATGAGGCAGCCAGCTAAAACTAATACATGTATTTTGGGGTCTTAAATTGGAACCACAGGGCCTCAAGAGGTCACCTATACCACATGCCTATTCATACATTTCTATAGATGCATGGTAACTTGGATTCCTGTTTCACTAAGACTGCAATTTTTAATGTTGGTCTAAAAGCAAATGAGCACAAAGACATTCTGTTACTTCAAAATTTTTACTCAAAAAGAGACATTTTGGGTCAACCATTTCCTCCTTAATCAAAATGTTTTCTTTCAGCATAAATATTAAAGTAAAACTCAAAAAAATGTCCTTAAAATGATTAATCATATTATTCTATTCCAGAAATTTCCTAATGCATTATATCAACACTATTTAATCCATTTTTCATAGCTAAATCTCTTTCAAATCAATATTTTCTCGAAGGATGTTTTGATTTCGACATCACAGCATATTCCAGAAGTCAAGTATTACAAGTGTTAACTGTTTTAAGTATTTCTTGCTTTAGCTAAAGGTGGTTGTAGCATTAAACAAAAATCAAAACACAATGAACGTAGTGCATTATGTTATCTATAAAACATCTTCAAAAAAAAATCAAATGTCCAAGGCAAACTAACTAGCTGAAAACAAACAGCAAGTGTTTTCATTTGTGCAAGGGACAGATAGAAGTCTTCTTAAATGTCCAGATGTGCCAGCCAAATCACTCCTCTCCTGGAGGCTACAGCCTCCACCAGAGGGCTGTCAGGGCAGTCCTTCACAGCACTCCCTAATCTACTTCAGGAAAAATCAATTAAGTAAACTTGAGTGACTTCAGTCAGCAAACTGCTGGGGACAGTAATCACCACAGACAGTGATGAGTACAGGAGAAAGGTGACATCTTCCTTCAGTTACGTCAAAGTGGGCATCTCTGCATTGCTTAAGCATTGAAGCCAATACTCACTCAAATCAACAAGATTTTCAGACTTATAAATGCAGAATCTAACACTTGTTCAAATTTTGGCTATGAAATAGTGTTTCTCATAGTATTTCTTTATCACTCATTTCTATATATGTTTGTCTTTGCCAAGGCACTTTTGTGATTAAGTAACCTAGACCAGAAGAGAATGTCTTGATAAAGTCAACACTGCGTGTCTGAATCAGTACTACAGAAAACAACAAATGTCACTCTGCTGCTTCTGCCACTTCAGCACAACTTCAAAGGTCACTAATTCCTCAGGAAGCTGCCATAAATAGCCTGCCTCTTATACAGCAATGTTCTGCCAAAATTTTAACTCAGAGTTGCCATATATTTTCACCTTCAGTCATCAATACTTTTGGACAATTCTTCGCTAGAACACTCTTTCCTTCTTAGCACATTATTAATTCCACAGTTACATCTTTCTCCACACTCCCACAGTAACTGCAGGACTCCCACTCAAGTTTCACTGACACGAAGAAGTGTTTTCCACTGTAACGAGACAGGAAACTCTCTTCATAGCTATGTAACTCCTGTTGACAGAACTGTGCTTCTGCCTCTCCCTCCCCAAAAGTTAAATGATACCATCAAAGAAGTTCTCCTGTTAATTTAAAATAGACTCACACTAAAGCTTTTGCCAGTAAAGAATTAAAATAAAGTTTACATCCAAAACCTCTTGTTCATTACAAACCTGTTTTCCCTGCTCAGTACATGAATAAGGTAAGAGTCTCAGTAGAGGTAGGACATTTTGCATATGCACTAGCTGAACTACCTATTTTAGCAGAAACTGCATGTGTGTGTGTGCATTCAAAAAATACAGAGTACAAGGGAGAAAATACTGTGCTCACAAGAGTCACTGCTTAATGCTGAAGTACTGGAGTCAACCTAAATATCCTCTCAGAGAAATTTCCTTCATCCTCTGACTGGTGGAACTGCTTCAAAAACAAATAAAAAGCAAAGGGCTGTATTCTGCACATTGCTGCTTTCTGATCTCCATGCAGAAAGCTGACACTAGCACAGCCAGTGCAAGCCTCAAGGTTATGGAGTATGTTTTCAAAGAATCAAAATGAGCACAGGAAGCCTAACAAACACTGGAAAACATTACTGGGCAACACAGTAAAACACTGAGTCAGAATAAATGAAGGGCTTTGCTTCAGGGAAAATACTGTGAATAAAAGAGAAGGCAGATAAAAACATTTCGAAACCTCATAATCAGATGTAGATACACAGAATATAATAAAACAAGGACATGTATCCCACGTCTTGCCCCTCAATCCATCAAAAGTGAAACCCGTTGGTTCAGAAATCCAAAGAAAGGATTATAGGATCTTTCTGGAATGACCAAATAATTGTCCTCAAAATAAACACTGAAGATATGTCTGAAACATTTCACAGCTTTTTCATGTTTGCAAAACTTATCCCATTGGAGAAAGTAAATAAGTGAAAGGATGAAACTCAAAACACAAACCCTAAAAACTATGCTTACTCAAGGGATGAATACTGTAATTATACAAAACCTGCTATGGTGCTTCATAATGTGTAGCCTACCTAGAATCAATAGAACTAACACAGCAGGCAGAGAGAAAAATCTGTACCTTAATTTCTTTTCTTACTTAAATTAAATGGCTCATATCAGCAGGCCATCATTTTCTGCAGGATTTTCAGGGTCCTTGCAATCTGCTTCAGACTTATCCTTGAATTCTTCATTTTCTTTTGCTACTGAGCAAAGTCTTGTCTTCAAATTGGCAGCTTTGAACTGTTGCCTCAATGAATGATTGCGGCATCTTAAAGCTTGCAGTGAAAACAGCAGCAGTTTAGGCAGAAAGCAAAACATGAGTAAGTATATGTACCATGTAGTTTCTACTGTCATATTACCCCTCCCTCATTAAGGGGCTTTTTCCATACCCTTCATCTTCATCTCACAATTACTGATGTATTTTCCTTCTCTTTCTGCCAAGAATGTTGCTGAGGTACAAGATCACAATGTGAAGATTTGTGCTTATTTCTGAAGATGACTGAGTCTGCTTTAAATATAACATCACATACATCTATTCAGTCTGTATTTTTATTCATTTCTATTCTATTTCCCCTGTTGAAGCTGATTAAGACTCTGAAAAAATCAGTGGAAGACATGAAGAATATTGAATATTTCTATTAAAGTCTGTCTTCATACTTAGTTCCAGTATTTGAGTTCTGCTGACATAGGTTTACCGATCGATCTGAAACTCTTCAGCCAGGTAAGACTTTTATTCAGTCGGCTCTCACTAACCAGAAGATCTGAAAATAAGAATTATGGGCTGTGCTTAGAAAGCATCATAGACATCTTCTGTTCAGTTTAGATTTGAACGTGCTGACTTAGTCAGCAAAGCTCCCTGCATAATGGGGTGAATACTTTGGCTGGGGCTCTACTGCCCTACTGCAGCTTTGTCAGCCAGTAGAAAAATAGAATGGTACAGTTGGAAGGGATCCACAAAGATCATCTAGTCCAACTGCTTGACCACTTCAAGGCTAATCAAAAGTTAAGGTATTAATAAGGACATTATCCTATGCTTCTTAAACACTGCCAGGCATGGAGCACTGACCATCTCAGTAGGAAGCCTGTCCCATTGTCTGACAACTTTCAGTGGTATAGACATTTTTCCTAACCTCCCCTGGTGCAGCTTCACACCATTTCTTCACGTTCTATCACTGGTGCTCATGGAGAAGAGTCTGGTACCTTCCTCTCCAGTTCCCTTCTTCAGGAAGTTGTAACACTTTCTTTTCTCTGGGCTAGACAAGCCAGGTGTCCTTAGCCTCTCCTCATATGGCATAACTTAAAGCTCTTTTATCAGCCCTGGTGCCTTCCCATGAATACTCTCACGGACCTCAGCATCCTTTTTAAATTGTGGAGTCCAGAGCTGTGCACAGTAACCAAGGTGAGACTACACAATCACTACATATAGTGAGAGGATCACCTCTTGACCAGCTGGCTATGCTGTGCACATTGTAGCCCAAAATGTGGTTTGCTCTATTGGCTACCAGGGCACACTTCTGGATCATGCTGAGCCCGTTGTAACCAGCACTCCCAGGTCCGTCCCTTCCTGCTGAGCTGCTCTCCCATTATCATCTCCCATTCTGTATGTCACCAATGTGTCTGACATTACATTGTCACAGGGCCAGAATCTAGTATTTGCCTTAGTTTCATGCCATTGTTGATTATCCAATGCACTAATGAAGATATGTCTTAAATCTCACCTTCTAGGTGCTCCTAACAGAAATGGCATCACAGGGTGTTGGTTTTTTTTTTTTTTCTTTTTCTTAATTTAGATGTTTTTGTGTTTCCTTGCATAGTTAGAATAGCCAATTCCACACACACAAGAAGAATGGCCCCAGCTGGTTATCTACTAGATAGCTAAGTGATATCAGAATCCACTGAAGATGTTCAAGATCTATGCTCTGATTTCCTACCTCAAAAGCCTTGCATGAGTTGTATAAAGCAGCCTTAGAACAGGGAGCAAACCCATGTTTCCCTGCACCTAAGAAAATCATAATCTTGTTGTGCATGAGATTACCATCACATCTTGCTATTCTTCTGGTTCAATAACTTTTGAATTCTTCCCTGAGCAGTGGCACATCAGAAGGAGATGTATACAGCTCCTGAAACACAGAGTTGCCCATAGATCTAATCCTCTTGAGATGGATGGAGCTGGAATCCTCTGAGGAGGGCATTGAGGTTGTGCAAATATTGCTGACGTTTCCCCTGACTCACATAAGTGCTTCTGAGAATCCAGCCCCAGCACTTGAAAATTGACCCAGAGATCATTAGGGAGGCAGCAAAGTGCCTAGTGCATGGATTGATGTATTCTGGGAACTGCTGCAAAGGAAGCAGGCAGCTGCATCTGCCAGATGCAGCTTTTTCAGATCCTGCTTTCAAGCCAGGATGAATTTTGTCACAATAACCCAGGAAGCATGTAGCAAAGACAACTGACTAGGACAAGATGTAGCTTGAAATGATGGGATGCACTGCTGCTTGTGGGTATGGGATCCAGAATCATCTGGGCTTATAGGCAGCCTCACTTGCAGGCTCCTCTGAAGTACAATGAAGTTAATATTGCAAGTGAGCTAGGATTCTGGTTGCACAGCAAGAGGAATGTGTCCAACTGGCAGGGAGAATAAATACTTCTCTGAACAGACAGTAATCAGTTAACATTACTCTAAAACAAACATTGAGAAAGCACAGCACTTTAGCAATTAAAGGTCCAAATTTGCAAAATTAATTAGTGTTTCCCACAGCATAGCACTTTACTTATGAACAGCTCTATTGTAAATGTACGATGCTCTAATATGAAAAGAGAGCATTCTTATGTTAATTATCTAATTAACTAATCTGGGCACAATTAGCAGCTGAAACAGCACAGCATCACACTCTCTTCCTCCTTCCCTTCCGGATTCAAGATTGCCTTTAAATATGTATTTTCAAGCAGCAAGAGACCCTGGCATTCACCAAACCTTGGTGCCAGCAGAAGTACCAATGAGCAGGCACTGAAAGAGGGAGGACAGGCAAAAATATCTTCAGCAAGGTACTTAGGAGAGGCAGATTCAGCTACTTAATCTTGCCCCCTCAGTTAGTTTGCCCTCCAGGGAAGCTATCCTTGTCACTTCACAGAAAGTCAGCGTAAAATGTTCAAAAATACAGTAGTCTGTTTCTCTGCCCCCTTGGAAATCCAACACCACTTAACAAGAGCTCCCAGACATCGATATTTTCCAAAGGATGGCTATTTCAGATGACTGAAAATAGAGAATCTCATTCATTTGTGCTTTGCTGCCAGGATAGCTATTGACTTCAGTAACGTTTTTTGTGGTATGAACAGAAGAAGAGAAATTATATCCAGATAACTGACAAAAGCATAACAGAGAAAAGTACATTTGCTGAAAACATTTTAAATCAGGCCTTTGGAGGATGATCTAGACTGTCTCAAAGTCCTGCCTCATCTTCCATTACAATGATCCTAAAAGAGAGTTAGAAATTTAAAGTACAATATGTATTCTGACATCTTTATATTTGTACATTTCAACATCTGCATTAGAAGACATTTTTACTTAGGAAATTGCTTTTGTATTTTAGTAATTACTAAAATGTTTAATTAATTTATTTTTTTATCTTTAATTAAAGGAGAAAAAGGTAACAAAAGTTGAGATTGACATGTTCAATAATGAGTTGAGCAAATGCTGATCAACTAAAACATTTTTGCTTTAACTTCCTTCTTGTTTCTGTGTGACTTTCAGAGCTTGTTGCTTGCTTACTAGTTTTTTACTTGATGTTATTTTAATATAGGAAGGAGGATATTCCATCAAAAAATTCAAAAATTCCAAAATTAAAAAGATAAAAAAAAAGTTGGTCTTGGCTGCAAGTTCACGCTGTGGCTTATGTCAAGCTTTTTGTCCACCAGAACCTCTCAGATGCCCTGCAGGTCCCTTCTCAAAGAGTTATTTTCCCAGTCTGTTCACATATCTTTGATTACCTTGAGTCAAATGCAACACCTTGCATCACTTGGCTTTGTTGAATCTCATCCAAATCTCCTGGGCTCACTTCTAAAGCTTCCTTCTATTGTATCAGCCACATAACACAGCTTGGTGTCATCAGCAAACTTGCTGAAGGCACACTTGATCCTACTGTCTGTGTCATTGATAAAGATGTTGAAGAGCACTGGTCCCAAGACGGACCCCTGGGGGATACCATTCCACCAGCCTCTACCTGGGCATTTGCTGCTCTTACAGTGAAAAGCATTTAATATCTAACTGGAATTTCCTGTCTTACAAGTCTTTTCTTTTTTCTTTTGCCCTCACACGTGTGTCTCCAAGAAAAGGATGGATTCATCTTGTCTAAAACCTCTCAATAGGTAGTTGCAGACAGAAGTGAGAAGTGATACTCATCTCCAGATTGAAAAAAACCAGTTCCCAACCTTCCCTACATCACTCACTCCATCCTCCAGCCATGCTGGCGGTCCCTCCTCTGGGCTTGCTGCAGGTGGTCAATACACTTTCTTGCAGTGAGAAACCATTCTCAGTACTCCAAATTACCTCTCACCTGTGGAGTTGAGGAGAGTAATGGCTATCTACAACCTGCTGGCTGTGCTCTTCCCAAAACAGCTTCACAGAGATGCTCTTGGCTGAGAAGATTACAAAATAGTGCTCTGCTGGGCTGGTTCTGAGAAACTTAACCTAGGTTGGCCCAGACTTTGCATCCATTTCTAGATGTCTCTCCAACATAGGTTAGCCTATAGGACTGGGAAGCTCCTCAGTGGGCTGCAGTCATGGGCACCCACTTCAAGCACAGGAACCAGCCCCTGCACACAAGAGCTCAGAAAGTGTATCTGCATAGATGAGTGCAGGCAGTTGTTCATATTCTGCACAGTCTGACCACCCCAAGTGGATTCCTGCTGCATTCCACGGGCCACAGCATGTCCTGAGGGACTTATTCAAGACAGACTGGATCATCTCAGCAAACAGCACTGCACTAATGAAACGCTAACACAGCCAGCTGAAAGCTGGTTTACACACACTCAGATCCAAGAAGAGGTGCTTACATTTGTTCATATTCATCTGAATAGTCATAGCCAGAACCTGGGACCATGGATAGCCCATGTGTAACACAGGAAAAAAGAAAAAACACCCTGATAAAAGGCTAAAGAATTGTAAAGGAGAGAGAAGACTCTTTGCAGACACCTTCACTATGTGAGGTATTCTCTTGCATATATTGTGTAAGTCAGCTCTTTTTAAAAACTCTTTCCTTTTCCACATGTAACCCATCACAGAGGTAAACCCTGCAAACAGTCTGCTTCTGGCATAACATCTAACCTAGGAAAAGACTGACCACATTACATTTCCTTGTGGAAGGAGGCTAATTCTTCCAAAATCTTCATGTGCAGTGCTGGGCACCTGTTTTATTAATAATTTCTGCCAAAATTAACCATCATCCTTGGCTCTTAGAGAGTGACTCATGAATTAGCTACACAAATTATTGCATCCAATAAATTCCACAAGCCAAAAAAACCAATAAACTACCTCAACCATAAAAAACTCCACTATACCAAGAGTTAACCATAACTGATTGATATGGTAACAAAGAAAACTGCCTGTTTTTGCTGTGGGATAGACCGGGATACTTAATATGTGTTACCAGATGCCACCATATCTGCATGACTTTTGTTTAAGCCTTGCATGAGTTGCCTAAATGCAAAATAAACCTTCTGAAACCTTTCTGCTCTCCCAGAAATGACACCTAATGAATGTGAGGTACTCCAGGTACCGCTGCTATATTATTTCTAAAACAAAGTATTTGGGTTAGTAGAGCCTTTTCTTACAAGCCATAATGTGCCTAGACAAGTTCTCCAGCCAAATACAGATGTCAGAGCAACCTCCTGCCTAAGCTTTGCAAGGAAGCCATCGATGCAGTTGTTGGCTCTTGCACAACACAGCAGGCTCAAATGTTCATGCTGGCCTCCAAACACTGTGTGAATAATTGTCCTACCTACAGAGAAGAAATTGGTGTACTAAGAGTCTTGGAGAATGCTTCCTCATATGTTTATTTCAGGAAAATCCTTACCCCTTTTGGGGAACACACAGCCACAAAATGGTATACGGGCTCAAATACCAATTTTGAGCCATATATACAAGAATTTGCCAAATCAAGTTTTCAGCTGAGGCACCCAGTTGTGTGCCTTAGTATGAATTTTACCATTGTACAGAGCATCTTGAGTTCCACTGAGGTATTACAGGGACATGACGGCATTCAGTAAAGCACTTATTTACAGGCAGAAAGCCTGATTTTCATCTGGAAACAGCCATGTCAGAATTTCTTCCATATCCACACAGTTATGGAAAATATGCAGTAGAAAAACAGCTCCCTGTGAGTTACATTGCAAAAGGCTATTAAGCAACAATATTTGATTTTATTATCCTGAGTACAAACTGTTGTCGCCAAAATAGAGGAAAAAGTATTATCAGATATATATCTGTAAAATACTTGTGACCTGCTTGTGACTATCCCACCAACTGGAAAAAAAAGACACATGCAGCATTAATCAGATGATTTTCTGGCTTATTTGTTAAGCATGAATCTTAACGTGATGGTTTTTAGTAGAGATCTCAGTAAAATAAGTCATGAAAGCACTGAAATTCATCTCTTCTGGGACATAAAAGTGAGTGTTTCCAAATTCCTTTCATTAACACTTCAATAGAATTTGTTACAAATACTAATAGTTTGTGCCAGAAAGTTTATAACAAGATTCTTCAGGGAACCTGCTTTAGCATGGAGGTTGAACTAGATGACCTCCAGAGGCTCCTTCCAACTCCTAAAATACTGTGATTCTATGCTGGCTGGTAACCAAACCACTAACCCTCTAGGACTGGCTTAGGGACAATTCAGTGTGTTATTTAATAAAAGAGAGTATATGGCCTATGGAGCCCTGGAAGACTTATTTCACAACATGGCTTGCTTACTTAGTGATGGAGCTTGGCAGCTCTGTGCTCACAAAGGGACCCCACCCACGCCAGCTATGCTGAAGCAGTTTGTCTGAGCCTTGACTCTCCTACTTGGCCCTACAGACTGCCTTCAGACTCTTAACTTTAAAATAAAGGCAAATGACATGTACAGACGTTATCCTTCATATGAGATGTAGGGCTGATGCTCTGCTTCTGCTCAGCAAAGAACTGTGCAGGGCATGAGCTGTGTTTTAATGATAAAGCTAAGTCTGTTAATGCTCACTGATCCATCATTTCAGATTTTGTGTTTTTCACCTTTTTCTAACAGAATATCAACACTATATTTTCCTCCTGCATACTGTCTTTCATCCTAAAATATTTCCCCTTCAAACAGATATGTTTACATTAATTTTTTGGAATCTATTCCTGAGCCATGGGAATACAGAAACACTGTGGTGTAATGTGCAGAGCATCGCTGCTCTATAATTGAAGCTGAGAAGCAGTGAGCATTGCCTTTACCTGGAACTACAAAGGTAATTAAAATAGCTGGAACATCAGGTTAATTAAAAACCCCTCTCTGACGTAGGATTGCTACCGAGTCCAAACGATCAGGTTTTTCTTTTAGATCATTGATGTAGAGCTTTTTTTTCTTTTGTATAAAAAGGCACTGGTACATTGTTGCAATAAAAAAATAAAAAATTTCTGGAGAGAGAGAAAAACATAGAAAGAAGAAAAACAATGAAGACAATAAAAGATCAGATTCTTACAAGATGCTCTTGGACTCAAAGGGGGTGTTAGTTCATGCTGATCCCTCACACAGGCTAACAATTGTATTTCTATAAAATTTGGTTTCTTTAATCTATCACTTCCCCCCACCTCTCTAACAAGTGCTCCTCTTTGATTTAAGATTACAGCTGAGCTAGATTTAGAATTATTTTACAGCACAGAGCAAAACGAGTGACAAGGAACTGATGAGCACTAGGGAGGCTATTATTGATGAGTTATCATGTAATCACCTTAAGAATGCTGTATTCTCTTCTCTCCCTTCTTTGAGGATGGAGGTGTCCTTGGCTTCTCAGAGGTTTCATGCTACTTTCAAAAAGTATCCCATTAATTTTTATTTAATGTCTGCCATACTCCTTATGCCAAGGACTTTCTTGACTGCAAACAACTGCAAGCCTAACTAGGACTTTGTAGAAAACTCTTTCAGATTTGACACACAAATCAAGGCCATCGTGTGCTAAGTGAGCAAAAGGACTGCTGAGATATCAGGGTACATGGCATTTACAACATGGCAACCTTCAGCAGTCAGAAGGGAGAAAGAGTAGCTCTCCCCATCCAGCAATTCACATGCAGAGAAGCTGCCTGACTTTTCTCTCCTCTAAATCAAATTCTCTGTTAGTTTGTAGTTTAGATAACACGGGAGTAACAGCCCCTTTAAAATAAATGTGTTCTCCAGAGATGCTTACTATTAAATGCTTACTATTAAATCTTATTTGCCTCTATTTCATTAATTAACATTAATTCAACAGATGAAGTTGTCCCTGGGTTTGTGTTCTGCTTTATCGGTATTTAAGGCATACGTTGATATTAATCTTTTGGAAATAAAATGTGGCAATAAGCAAGACTGAACACATTTTAGCTCATCTTAGAGCAGCAGCTCTCAGTCCCTAACGGTGCACAGTAATACCCCCCTGAGTGATGATCTAAACCTCGTAAACATTGCTCCCATCCTGCCCATCTCCACCACTGAGCATTTGCTCCATTTTGGAAGCCATGGGGAGGAGAGTGGTATGTATTTTAACTCAAAGGGAGTGTGGTGGGTGAGATAGAGTGGATGGGACAGGGTCCAAACACAATAGCTGCTTGCATGGCAATGAATATCTGATTGGATTGATTTGAATGATCCTCATCATCTTCCCCAAGCAATTGTTGAGATCAATTAATGCACTCATGCAGCTATGCCAGAATGACAGAAAAGGCTGCTTTTTGTCTTTCCAGAGTAGTCCAAGCCCATCAATTCAGGTGAGGCCAGTTTTAGCCTGACCACCCCAGAAGGGGGGCTGCTGGGGAGAGGGGATCTCTAAAGAGCTGGAAGTGGCACAGAAACCAGAATAATCACCCCTGAGAGAGGGACAGGTTCTGGATACAGATGTCACGAGCAGGCTTGGCTCATGGGTTGTGGGAAACCTCTACCAGAAAATGCTTGCAGGATTTGGCAGAGAACAAGGAGAGCCTTGGTGGAGAACAATCTCAGCAGGACAGGTGAGAGAGCAAAGTAATGAGGACCATTTTCCTCTGTGGAAGCTAAGGGGCTGCAGACAAGCACAGAACAACAGCACTGACGTGGGAGTAAAAAAACAGGAAGATGCAGTCCAAAGTATTCCAGGGGAAGGTGGGTGTCATATAAAATGTGTGAAAGATGCTAGCTTTGAAAGTCACATTGCAACTCTGGCTGTAGCAGGCATGTTTTCGAGGTACCAGCTTTCAGGGATGCCCCCAAAACTGTTTGCACTGTGCTATGAACATTCATATGTCCATTAGTGCCAGATTGTTACAGAAACACCCACCAGAGGAGTTCTTTATAATTTTATCTTTACGTCCAATCCAAAATAAATAAGTAAAAGGGAAAAAAAAATACCCTTGAAAATAAAGAAATCCCTCTTACAAGTTCAGCCAGTCTCTCCAAAGAGCTGGAAATAGTTAACTGTATATTTATGCAAATCATTCTGACTACGCAGCCTACCATAACCCAAAGAAAACTTCCCTTTTCTGAAGAGGGGAAGTTTATCTAGCTGGAGTCTTGGATTACCTCAGTTCAGTCCTGAGGCAATACAGATGCCAATTATATGGTACACATGCCATACATCTCTAGATTCTGTGTAAAACAATCCCTGAGAAATAATTGCTAATTTAATTCTAATCAGGCATTGAAAATACAACTGACACGCTTTCTTACCTGCTGGTACGAAATTCAACTTTTGGCGTGCTTGGCAACAGGTTCATTCCTGTGTGTGTATTAGTTACAGTACAACAATCGTGGATTTACTAAGATCTGTACAAAGTCTTTAATTCCTGTACTAAACACCAATTAGCCCACATGCTACCGCATCACCTAAAGAGTTAAAGTCGTGTCTCCTCTTTCTCCTGATCCTCCCTTTGCATTAGGGCTGTGTGTACTACACTCCTTTGGTTTTTACAAACAGATAAATAAATAGAAGTTGTAATTTCACTCTGAAGGAAACTATTTTTTTTTTTATATACTATGACTACAGAGGCTTTTCATCCTTGCTATCCAATTCAACTTACCCAAAATCTTAATTTAAGAAGTATCATTTGCATGTTCTATCTTTGTTAATTAATCTCCCTATTAACATCACCCTTGCTATCATAAATGTCACCTGTCTATATCGCAGTACCCAGCCCCAAGATGGCATCATAACCTCTTTTAGTACATGCAAAGAACATAATCATTCACTACGATTTCCACCTGATTTAACCCATAACAAACTCATAAGTGAAATACTACACTTCATAGAACAGTCTCTGAAACCCTAAATGGTAGCTTACACTCTACTCTATATAGGAAAAATATGAATAGAGCATTAAGCCTTACTTCCACAAAATCAGCAGACACATGAGATAAAAAAGCTATGTACCCATGTACTTTCAGTTGCTCCAATCTGTTCTGAAGAGAACAGTCAAAATGTTCAAGTCAGATGTGTTAGATTCAAAAGGATTTTAACCCTGCATGAATATTACTCTGGAGAGTTAATTTTTCATCTTGACCTAAGGTCTATGCATAGCATTAGCTGTATTAAAACCCTATACAAACTGCCTTCTCAAAGGAGCATGCCAACTTTGTTAGTCACCTCAGAGGCAAGCCTCTACAAACAAGGAACCCAATCGTGTCCATGGAGTAAATGCAGGCTTTGGCAACGCATCTCCACAGCCACCAGTGTGGATCCCACAAACACCCTAAGTTATGTATAGCCATGGAATGCCCCTTCTTCCTCACAGAAACTAATTTTTTGAAACCATGCAATCACTTGCCAAGAGCAAACTCCCAAGTAAATCAGTGCAAGACAGTAGCACATAGGGAAAAGTAGGAGAGCGCTTTTCACAAAAGAAAAGTTTCACTCCTGCTCTCTAAGTCCTGTTACTTAAGAGAAACAATAACATTAAGCCTGGGCCTAAAAGCTCATATTTCTATCACTACTTGAACAGTATGGACTTACTGGAACTGCAAGGTTCTAGTATTACTACAGTGTTACAACTTTCCTCTTTACCTACCATGCACTCACCACTGCATGAACAGCCCTGGCTGTTGTCAGTCCCCAGCCTCAATGTCTCTTCTCAGTGATTCCTGAAACAAAAGAAGTCTCACCTGAAAAGCACAGAGTATAAGAGGACACACAAAAAATTTGATTTAAATGCACTTTTATTCAGATGTCCAACTGCAGTGGAGTCACAGGAGAGATCCACATCAAGAAAGCTTCCCATACTATGACTGAGTAAAAGAACAGGTGTAGTACCATGGAAAGAGTTTGAGGACTTTGAAGAAATTATTTCATTTAAAGCTTTATAATATTAGGTTTTTATTGTATTTAAGATAGTAGAATTTTTACAGTCTTTGAAAAGACAGGTATCTCCTTCAAAGGAACACCCATCTCCATCTTCAATTTCCTTCACCAGCAGAAATTATATTTGCCAAGTGCTTATTCAAAAAAGAAGGTAACAGTAATAGAGCTGGATAAAAGAGATCACCAACATATGGCAGACTTTCTGAATAAAAGTTCCTCCTACTGTTACACATGGGATATCTGACCTAGGAACTACTCTAGAGTAAAGCTCTAAGGTGAAGCCATGCTAGGCAACTGAAGAAATAGCAGACTGACAAACACCAACACAAAATACAGCTATATCACTTGCAGTTTGAAATCTAACCATTTACTTCATTCTCTCTGCTCTTTTTCAGCCAAGATATCTGTAAGATATTTACCTACTGTTAAATTGGTAGCCTTCTTTGAGTAAAATTGGCCATAGTCATGACAACTACTTTTTTTAATCACTCAGTGAACAAGGAATTCTGAACTGTATTATGGTAAGCTTTCTGATTTGAATTTTGTTTTCTGTTCTCTTTGCTTTTCGTCTGCTGTCATTTCTTTTCCTGGGGATATATTTTGCCACTTGGGAAGTTCTGAGAAGATAAAACACTATGTGATTAAAAATTCTTAACTGTCCAAAGCATGTGTGTTTGCATTTGTGGAGGTCTGTATTTATTCTCTGTCTCCCTGGAAAAGCTCCTAGCTTTTTTCTTTCTAGCTCATTTCTGGCACTTCATTTGTAAAATACTGGAGGCTTCCAAAGACAGATGCAACACAAAAAGAAAAAAAGGAGAGAGAAAATGCTGAGTTCATCACCATAAATTATTGATGTTTCTTCTACTTAACTTACTCATCAGGATTCGTTGTTAATGAGGTGTGGATTTTAGTTTTAAATTTGCCATGTAGCACTGCAGGCATTCAATTTGAAGCACTGTATTAAAGAGGATTTCTCCCAGTGTGTGTCTCCAGATCTTTCTGGTTCCATTTTCTGCAGTAGGTCTCTGCAACTGTGACTGGGCAGGGATGAGTTGTATTTATCCACAGCACTGAATGCAATAGGAAACAGAAGTACAAGAGGAAGATTTTTATTATATAAATGATAAAATACTGAAACAGATGCTGTGCGATTACTCTTGAATTAGTTGATTCATTTAAAGGGTTAATTGGACTCATTGCACATCTCTGGGATAAACTGAAATTCAAATGAATTTCAGTCATCCAGTGTCTGAGAGCACCAGGAAATCTGCCAATATATATTACTAAATTTCTATCTTCCAGTTTGCTTGTTAAATTAGGGTCAGATGCTGCTGTTATTGCTGTTCCTGATGCTGAACTCACACTGCCCTTAATGGAAACGGAAGCTGGTTCACAGGCTCTAGTCACTATTCGGATGTTAAACTACCAAAACAAAAACTGGGAGGGAGGTGAAAGTGAACAGTTTGGGTTTACCCAGAGGAATCTTCCATCAAAGCATCCCAAATAAAATGGGATGAGAAATACACTCACTTTCAGTTTTTTCCAGAGGGCTCCAGCAGTAGCCTGACCACCTGAACTGAAGTGAGGGCAAGTTCTGTCAATGATTGTGGGAAGATGAGGCACAAACCAGCATGGAATCTTTTAGAAAATGCCATGAGACCTTTTGTGTCACAGGAGTCTCCAAGAGCAAACGTGGCTTGTAGGACTCCACGTGAGCCAGGCAGACTGTGGCAATAGGATGAGAGGGAATGGCCTCAGGTTGTGCCAGGGGAGATTCAAATTGAATGTTGGGAAAAACTTAATTGAATGAGTGATCGGGCACTGACACAGGCTGCCCAGGGAGATGGAAGATCCACCACTCCTGGAGGTGTTCAAGGAACAGGGAGATGTGGCACTGAGAGGCATGGTGCATCATTGGTTGTAGGTAGACAGTTGGAATAGATGATCTTAGAGGTCTTTTCCAGCCTCAATGATTCTATGATTCTTGCACAGCTTGTGATCAGGGAAACTAGCAATCAAAGTGGCTTTTTCTGCTGCACAGTATAACAGAGTAGGGGAAAGAAAAAAATGAAAAAAAACCCCACCACTTAAAGAGCCGCTCCTAAAAAATATAAAATATATTTTAATTATGAAGGGGAATTAATTTTAGATTGACCCAGGAAAATATCATGGGGAATCCAGCCAACTCATCCATCTCCTATCACCAGAGAATTTCAGATTTCCAAACAGACCTGTAACATTCAACTTTCCAGGATCTTCTCTGAATAGTAAGCTTATTATCTTTCAACTTCTTCATTATCTGTCACTGTCATAAAAAGCAGCATATACTCCTAAGGAAATTAAATGCTGAAGAAAAAGTGCATTAAGCCATCTAATCATGATTCCCCTCCCCTTTGCAGGTTTCTTCCTACCACATCATTTTTGCCCTTGAGCTACACGCAAAACCTTGTCAGCTTTTCTTTGGCTCCTTTCCTTCTTGCCCTTCCATTTTCAAACACTTCCCTATTTAAGTTCAGAATATGTAGCAACGTTCAAATGCAGCTGTCTGGGATGGAGGTAGTGGAGTGGGAACATGATGCCGCTCAGACAGTGTATGGTTTCAGTTAGGTGACAGCCCTGAGTGCTCATTGTCTCAGCCTCCTCCTTCGCCCACGCATGTGCCAGGAATCTGGCATCACAGCACAGGCTAACTCCAACCCCCTCCGCCTGCCAACCTCCTCGGTTCTGCACCCCAGTGCTGGCTCAGGCTCAGGTTCTGCCAAGTGGACTTGGAGCATTGTGACTTTGTGGCCATGGCATCAGACATCTTTCAGCAAGTGTCATGTCCCGTGTTTTGCTGCTGTCCTGGATGGTGCCTTTTAGCAGGTCTCACTTTCCCATTACCGTATTCAAGAGGAGATGTCATCACAGGGCACTGTATGAAGTGACAGCGTACACTTGAAGCACGCTATTCACCCCTGTCCTGCTACCTTTTTCCTGTCTAGCAAACACGCTTATCAACCTCAGTTTCCTCTTATTTTTTCCAGCACCAATAGCTGCATTGATTATTCCAAGTTGAGGCATCTGTGTACTCCAACTCATCTTCTACTGAAACTGCTGCCTTCACCAGCATTTCCCACCTCCTGCTGCTTCCCCAGCTGCTCCTTGAATAGCGCTCCTGCAGCAGCCACCAGATATTGGGCAACTAGTTCACTTGTTTTTTTTCTTTTATAAAACACCTGAAAGTCCACGTTTTAGTGATAGTGTCCCCTACCATCGCCTTCCTTCAGGCACACCCTTTCACTCTGCTGTGCTGCCTCCAGAGACTTTCTTCTCTACACTGCTGGGGTACTGCACAGTGCCTTGCATTGAGTGCTTGAGGGGCTTTTTAATGGAAAAAGATATGAAAAAATGTAAATTCTGAGATTCTTTGAACAGTATACTGGGAGATTTTAAGCTACTTTTTATTAAAAAAATATTTTCAAAAAGAGAAGAGTATTAAAAACTGCAGCTGCAACTATCAACAGCAATAGGGAAAATCAAAGAAATTGAAACCATTAGCATACTTTCTAAATGAAATAACAGCATTTTAAAATTGTGCAGAGGAGAGTACAGGGATCTTCCTGTATTGGAAAAGATGATTGGATTTTAGAACAAAAGAAAAACTCTTGAAAAACAGAAATGAAAATTAAATTCAACCAATTAAGTGGGAAAATAAAATGCACCAAGAGGCAGAACTTCAAATAATCTTCTAAAACCATCACCAAGTAACTTTGCAGAAGGTGAGACAAACTAGACCAGATGCTGACTCCTGCCAGATGGAGGTCTGGCCCAGAATATTCCAAATAGAAGGGCAAGGAGAGGGCAGCTTGCCCACCCCCCCTCAATAACAAATGCTTCCCAGGGGTTCATAGGACACCCCAGCTGAAGAAAAAAATAAATCATTTTGAAGAGATTTCAGCTAATAAGATCATGGTAGAAGTACGAAGTGCAAAACAGTGAGTGGGAGCCTGATCTTTTCTCCTCCACGAACACAAGGCTGCTGATGTGCCTCATAGTCCAAAAATCAAGGAAACACAATTTGCCCATCCCCAATACAGCAGACTTTCTGCCAGTGGGGAGACAAAATTCATTTCTCACCAGAGATACCAAAGATCTGCTTTAGACTCTCACATCATTCTGATGTTAAGTTGAAAAACATTTGGGATATTTGTGTGTAGTATTTATGGACATGCTAGACTTGGTCTAATACATATTTTTTCATATATTCATTAGTTATTATTAAATTTTTAGGAACTGTAGATTCAAGGCATAATCATGCAATGACCAATCAGGTTAAGAAAAAATTTTCTCTGTGATTGGATGGCTTATAATTTCTCATTTCAGAGTCCCTTGCTTTTGCTTTTTTTTATGCACTATTTGCAGGAAGTGTGTTCAAAGTATAGCAGCAGAACTTTGATCATGTATGGCCAATCTTAAATTTTTCTACTTTGAAATACTTTTTAATATTTTGTGGCTCTACTCAAGAGTTGTCGTCCAGTCTGCTAAGATCTGCTGATCCTTTCTTAAGGGTATTTTAATTTATTAATGGGAACAGACCTTGGAAATTCACACTTAGTGATTACCCTTTTGCTCCAGACACTTCTATCTGGAGTGTCTCATTTGAAGAGTCCATGTTTTCTGGTATGTTTTTTTTTGTGTGTGTGTGTGCATGTTGTTTTTTTTTTTTTTTTTTTTTTAATCTCCATTCATTTCATAATATAAAACTGTTTTCTTAGCCACACAAGTATGGCTGTCAAACCAGCAAAATCTTGCTGTAATAGGGCCCAGAGTTTATGCTTGAGGTTGTATTCATAGAACTGACAAGCTCAAACACAATTCCCTAGAAAGAGAACATGTACCAAAAACAAGTAGATCTTGCTGTACGATATTGGCTGGTTATCCAAAATGTATAAATATTGATATAGTAGGCTGAGAAATATGAAGGGGAGCTGTGATCAGAAATTGCAGAAAGCTGCTTTAGAGTCAAAATCCCACATAGGTAATGAATACTCCTGCTTTCATTTTCATTCAATTGTCTCTGGCTGTCAAACAAAATAAAAGGCACATCTCTTGTGAAATCACATCTATATTAACTTTAATTTTTTTTTTTTCACCATTTTCAAATTGTCTTTTATATATATAGCACTTTAATTAGACATCTTGACAACACAGCAACGGATCAAACTGTCAGATGGGTTTCTGAGACTCTGGCTGCTTATGTCAGTGTCATTTTCACTCTCTGAAACTCTTTTTTACAATTTACTTATTGGATTAATTTTCTGAGGTTCCCTGATACCAAAGCATTCATCCTTAACACTACTCCCCAAATAAAATAAACCTAAGGTGATATTGCAGCTACAGTGCTGTCCTTGCTGTCTTGCAATTATGGCAGACACTGTTAACAAAATGGAAAACATATTCATAAAATCTATATGAAAACAGAAAAAGCTCTGGCAAAACATGATTCATATTCATTTTCTTCATGACAAATGTGCATAAAAAGTCTAGTTAGATCTCAAAATGTGAAACTATGATTAAAAATATATGGTTTTCAGCTTGTCCCCGATAATGGGAGAGAAAGAAAGAAACAAAATCTAAAAAGTTAATGGCCGTTAGCATTTCTATTTTAAGCAACAAAAGAGCATTTTTATTTCTAAGAATAGTAATTTCCAAGGAGAAAATTTCAAAAGAAAAACCCTGTAATGTTTTCTCCTTTGATAGCTATTTTTTTGCTTTTTTTCACTCTTCTTTGATGCATCCATCTTAAATTGTAGAATGCATACATTTGAGATTTGCTTTGTCTTGATTGTCCTACAGACACAATTCTGAAATGTACAGAAGTAGCAGCTTGGTGACCACGTGTGCTATGAAATGTCACCTCTTTGACTAAGACCAGAAATGAAAGATCATCATGGAAGGCAAAGCCCTGAGTCTAGGAAAAGTGAAGAGCCAGAGTAATATTAAGCTATCAAACAATATGTTTTGGGTTGAATTTTTGTATTATTTTGTTCCATTTTCTTTTTGTTCAGAAAGTCAGAGGTATTCACATAGTTTCGCATCACTAAACCAGACCTTTCAGAGCCAAAATAACTTGAAAAGGACTTAAAGGCCATAGTTTTGTTTCATGAATTCTAGCAAGGAAAGCAAAGGTCAAAAACATACCGTTCGCTTTGCTCCTCTTGTTGCTTTCTTTTGATGACAGAACTGAAAACTCCTGTTGAATTTCACGATTGAATGAATACATAAGTCAGTGTAATACTATATTCCAACGTAATACTATACACAGCTGAAAATAAAGTAAGTGCCAATGTCAAGCTCATCTCTGGCCTGCCTCCCCTATGCTTCCTAAGAGAAGTCATTACCTAGTATTTATTTACAAGATTGGAGGAAAAATCTTGGAAAAATAAAGGCTTTCTTCTCAGATTTCAGCCATAAAATGCTGTCCTAATGTGTCATTTTGGATTTGCCATTTAAAAGCTGTAGTGTGTTTGCTTGAACAGTTCCTTTTTTTTAAGAAGAGGAATTTATTTCTTTGGAATCTGACAGTCTCAGAAGAGTTGCTCAGATGTTTTTATTAATTAGTTAATATTTGTGTAATGCTTAAAGTATCAAGCTCTATATAAATGTTAAGCTATTGAATTTGGTTCTACAATTAAATGGCAATTATAAACAATGAAAAATTCATATTTATATATTTGGTGGGAGTTTACATGAGCATGACATATTTGATGGCTTAGCAGAAAGCTCCTAATCTATCCAAAGCCCCATAAAGTTTAGGGATATGGCCAACAGCCTATTTAAATAACAAAGAAAAAGTCATATTTTCCCCCGTGTTTCCATGTTAGCCTTTACAGCTCCAATCCAAAGCAATTTAAGAACAGAACTTCCACGTCTGATTTTCCCATGCCATCTCCTAGGCCTCTTATATGTACAGATTTGGCACTGAAATTGCATTGTGTGCAAATTCTCCCCAAAACTGTACACACTCAGGTTCAGCTTGAAACCTATGGCTGTGAAATCATCCATTTCTTCTGACATTAGAACAGATAATTGTACCAGAGCAACAGCAGAAAATGCTGAATGCCTTGTTACGTTTCCTGGCTTTTTCTTCTACGTATGAATGTCAGACTGTTAATGAAAAGACTCTTAATGAATCAACACTCTCACAACAGTGTCACTAATGAACTACTGGTAGCTAGAAATGGAGACTAAAAATACTATGTCTCCCTTTAGTGCACAGTTATCTTATCAATATGCTGTAGCCAGAACTGTTAGGCTGAAAAATGCATTTACTGAAGAAAATAACATCATGAAACAGAACCACGGTAGCAACAATACTTCTGTTGCCAGAACACACTTGTAGTTGGTGGGTGGCTTGTATAACTTGAGTGCTTAATTAAGTGCATTTTTCCAATAAATACATTGTAGGACATTAATTTTTACTGATGGCTAAATATCTGCTAAGTAGCTACCCTGTCTCTTAGGCAACCAGGCTGGATTTTAATAACTTGCAGGACAAAAGAGCAACAGGCACGCAGAGTCTGGTGAGGATGTCAGCATTTCCATTATAAACCCCATTTTAGTAGTGGAGACGGTACTAAAATTTGAACATTAAAACATGCTGTGTATGGCTTTCTTTTTTTTTTCAGGGAGTGAGTTTCTGTTTTCCTGATAAGTACCATTTGTATCCATTTAGAAGCATCTTAAATGTACAGAGCTTGTGGGGGAGGAAAAAATGTTTAAACAAAGAGTGAAAAAAGAAGAAAGCCCTAAAACAGAATAAGTATCAGGATTTAAATGCAGCATTGAGTAAGTTTGATGCAGAGAAACTGATCAGGGCAGTTGCATGGGACTTTCAGTATGCACCGAAGTGCTACACAATCTGGCAATGCTGATTGACAGCGGTGCCACTCTTAATTTGGGAAACGAGAAGCACAATATGCTACTTACATGATGGCAGGATAAGGCAATCCTTTCAAAGCAGAATATTAAACCAAATTCCTGGTCAGTGTGTAAGTTTAAGGATATGATATTCTTTCTTTGGAGGAGTTTTGTGTCAAGTTCCACTGTTATAGGTACTTTCTAATCCCAGCTCCCCATAAATTTAAAATAGCCTTTACTTCTTTTCCTAAATATATTTGCAGGAGTTTTATATGTGTTCTGAATCAGCTATGAATCACTTCATGTAGGAGTCTTTCAGGTATGGATGAAAATGGCTCTTGTATATTCGGAAGTTTGATATATATTTTAGACTTGTAAAGTTGTTCACAACAAAAGCTGTTTTATAATGAACCTCACATTACTGCTATGAGCCAGGCCAATAATACATGTTTTTAAAACAATCAGGACACAAGTTTATATTAGTGGCTCAGTCACCATCCACATCTGTAAAAAATAAAACAATAAAAAATAAATAATGCATGTAGGAACTGTTGTCAAAATTCATTTGAGCAGTTCCATTTTATACACAATTCATTTCCTATGTTTTAAATACTGAAATATTGATTTATGTTGTCAAGGCATCCTCAGCTTACATAGAAAATAGGCTTCAGAGACCTTATAGACTTTTAAATGACTTTAAAATAGTACAGATATAGTGGCTTCTATCCAGAGGTTTTATTTTCAAGTCTTTTCCTTTATTTCTCTCAACTAACCTACACTTCTAGCTTTTTCTACACCATCTTTGTTATGCTGTCCCGGGCACTCTGCTTTCATTCAGAAGTGAAGCAGATAGAAGTCACTTCTGGAGTTCCAAGGCCAAGAAGTTCCTTGTCACCCAATCTCCTGTGCTCAAAGAGCTATCCATAAAATAAATATAAAAGGTGCTTTCTTACAGAGAGACCATGTTTACAGACCTTGTAGTCAAAAATAAGGGCCCTAATGCATGAAGAGAGCCTAGCCCTTTGCCACTGGTGAAAACCTTAGGGCACAGTGAAATAAGAACTGAAAATCAGATTTCAGAGTAATGTTTTTCCAAAATTTCCTACACTTTCTCAGAAAGACTGAAGGCAGAAAATGAGTGGAAATATTGTAAACATCAAGTTCTTGCAGTCCTCGGCAAGTCTAACCATTGCCTTCAGAAGAGGATGCTGCTCCTCAAGAGCACTACTTGCCTTCAGAGCAGCAGAACATCTGTGAAGGTTCAGAAAACATTATGTCTTTATTATCTTATGTTGCTGGAGAACAGAGTCATATTATTCCCATTTTAGAAGTGACAAACAGAGGTGAAGGGACTGTTCAGAACTGCAGACGTCAGTGCTGACATACAAAGGCAAGCACTCAGCAGGGCTCAACTTCTAAAGGGCCAACCTTGGCTATACCAGCCCTGCAGACTGAAGAACAGCCAGTGGAGAGTAGCATTCATCTGGTTACAGCTTTTATTTTGTCATTTACGTCTGAAGCCACAGTAAGCAATGCTTGCAAAAACCAGCTGCCAATCGGCCTTGCAATGAGCCTGCAGGCCCAGCTGAAGCTCTCCACCCAGCTGCAGCTTGCATAGGCCTCTCCAGGCATGGCTCACGTGTACGCCATCTTTGAGAGAAGGTTAAACACTTCACTGGCTACTTGCTCAGTAATGAGAACGCTCATGTTATCTGACCTCATTTTTGCACAGTGTTACCTCCTCCACCATTTTACTAACGGAGAGTTGGTGGCCAATTATGTCCTTCAACAATGAACAGGAACACTGCATATACTTTTCCTATCAGCTCTAAGATTAAAAAAAAAAAGAAAAAAAAAAAAAAAAAAAGAAAGAAAGAAAAAAGAAAGAGGAGAAAAGAAAGAGGAAAAAAGAAAAAAGAAAAAATAAACCTTATGTATGTGCAAAGAAAGAGAGAGCAAGTCCCATCAAAAAATGACATGCTGGGATTTCAGGTGGATTCAACTTCTCAAAATGAAACTTGAACATCTGCTGGATGATATAACCTGAATAAAAGTAATTAAAAGAAAATGAGTTCTGCCCTCTTGTATCCTCCTGACTCATGCCTCATTTTCTACTTCAGGATTTAGGAAAGCAAATGTCTATTTTTGTGTCCATCACCAGAGCGACATCACAGCAAGTTAATTAGAGCGCATGACAGAGAGGCTCTATTTTTGCCTTTAAATAAAGATCTTTCTGTTGCATACGAACAATTTTCTTTCTGAGCTAGAGAGAGAAACTTCTTGGCTACCATGAAAGGATCCCAAAGGTGTTTGAAAATTATGCTTTTTCTATGGCTTGCAAGCTTCAAGATTAGAGTTGCCGAGCGTGCTGTATTAAAAAGGATACAGTCAGACTTGGCTGATCAAGCTTAATTTAGCCTTATGTTTGTGTTTCTGAAACACAGTAAACAATTTTTTAGCATGTACATGCTTACTGACTTGCAAACAAGAAACATTTTTCCTTATCTGAATAAAAATGAATCATTTTTCCTTATCTGAATAAAAATAAACCATTTTTCCTTATCTGGATAAAAATTAAATCTACAAATGCACAACCTGTGTATTAATACTGTTTTTTATATTCCAGAGTCTATCTCTTCATGGAGGTACCTTAAAACCGCTATATATTTATACTCCCTGATAAAGGATACTTCAGGCTTTAATTGAAGAGAAACACTACTGAAGCTGAAAGCCACAATTCCCCCTCAGCTTAATGTCCATGCTGTCATGTGGAAATAGCAATTTTTATTATGTTGGGATGGCTCACAACGGCAGGATCCAGGACACTCATCTGAAATGTTTGTTTCCCAGATTCTGGCACTGTGTATCTAAAACTGGATGCTTCAATCTATATTTAACAACTTGAATCCTGTAAGTGAAAACATAATTCAAAAGCAGATGACATTAATCATAGCTCTCCACTACCTAAGCTTTTCTTTCCCTGACCTTTTCTTGCCTCTCTGTCCATCTCAGATAGGATGACCGACAACACCTGATAAAGCAAATACTCCCAAAAGGTTAATAAAATGCTTCAGTTCATTAAGAGATGCACAGCAAACAAATAATCATCAATAATCTATAAAAGGGAGTTCTGCATAAGCGGACATGGATCAGGTAGTCTGTTAATTTTTCTGCTGAGACAGCAGCCCACACTACTCTAACAGCAAACATCCGGAAGAATTTGGATCTAGAATGTATTCTGCAGCACTTCTTATACGTAAGCCAAGGTACACAAAGGACATCTTGAACTGTGGTTCTGTCATCTTCATCTGCAAGTCTGAGAGACTCCAGACCAGAAATGAGCACAAGCAAAAAGCACACATTTATCTGGCCAGCAATCCGAAAAACCTCTAAAAAGCTGATCCAACTAGCTGTTTAACATGGGAAGGCCCATGTTAAACAAACAATAGAGGCAGTGGTACAGAATATGGAGAAGTGCTGCCATAGTGCGTGAATAGGAGAGGAGGAAAACCAGAGCCGTTATGATGGCTTTATGGACTTTCTGAATATATTCCTAAGTGTCACACAATTTTAGCATTGCTCTGACAGGTTAATATGTGCAACTTGCCTCCAGGGGCTATGATTAAGTAGCAACAAAGCTGAAGGGAAAAGCTTTGGCAATAAATGGTGAGAAAATTTTTCTAAGTACTCTTTCTCCATGGGAATACTTTATTTAAGTCAAAGGGAAAAAAATCCTGCAACGTGTACATGATTAAAATCAGATTCTCAACAGAAAAACTTTATTTTAACAACGTTACACACATCACCAGTAATTTTCTGTTTTCTTTCCAAATAAGACATTGTTCAAACACAACTCCAGCACCCATGTTTTCCAGCTTTACACGGCCACCACCCAACTCATAAAATGCATGTTTGACACCACATGCAGGAGTAACAGCCCAGCAAGACAGGGCTACAGTCAGAAGAAAAGGAGTCCAGAAGACTGCAGGAAGATCCCAGAGAAGAGCCCAAGAAAAGCATTGGAGCTCTCCCAGTCGCAGAATATCCACTCACTCACTCTTTCCAAGATAAAAATAAACAAGCATCAGAAATGGTGAGAAGTGAGAAAAAGATTATGTCAGATCTGGTACCAAATCACAGCAAGGGTGAGGATGCTGTGAAAAAGGACCAGGGCTGAAAGGCAGGATGAAGTGCACCCATGGCCCACTCTTACCCAAGGACCACAGGAAGTAGCAGCACAGGGGACACCCAGATAGCCTGATCCTTTAGAAAGCCATCACTGTTGCTGCTGAACATCTCCAGCTTTTCTGAAAGATTAGTGGCCATGACAAGCTGCTTTCATCAGCCGAGGATGCATATTTTCCAGATTCTCCCAGTCAAGCCAGCTCATCTTTATTTCAGCCTTTGATGTAAGGGCAGTGTATTATTAAGAGACATTTTTAAAGAGGGAAGAGCCGCCATTTGGCACGTGAAAGAGAGCAATGCTGTGAGAATAAGGGACAGCAGAGCACGATGCGTAGAAAGAGCAAAGGGAACATAAAGAGAGCAAAAATAGGAGCCACCTCAAAATGAAGGAAGAAATAAGAGCCAAAATCCCCAGTCAAGGACCCCAGTAAAAAGATAGGAGACACACCAGGGTCAATGAGGGAAGTAAGAGAGAGGAGCACCAGAAGTTACTCACCAGCCATGGGACTGTCATGCTGGTTGGAGAAAAAGCACAGCACTACCAACAAGAATGTTGCTGAGCTGCTGTTCAGCTGCACAGTAGGCTGGGGAAGGAAAGGTGGGCTTCTGTGAAGGTGTTGGGGGGGAGGTTCATGGATGAAGTCACACGTGTGAGAGATATAGGCATGCAGGTAGAGTGGCCTGGGACAAACAAATCAGAGATAAAGTGCTGCAGGGAGTGTACTTGTACAGCTGAATTTAGATGAGAGAGTAATGAAAAGCATGAGGAAAACATTTTAATGCCATCAATTAATTGGCTTTATACAGGTTTCTATATTATATTTAATGCTTTTAGATGTATTTTTCAAAGACAATTAATTCAGCTTTATGTTTCTAGTAAATAAAGGTCTCTGTTTATAAGCAGTGCTTTTTATGCAGAGTGAAAGAAGAAATCAGACCCCTAATTCTGACCCCTACTTTGCAAATCACTGATTTTTTCCACAGCAAGATTAAATGCATTGTTGTTGTCCTGCCAGCCCTTAATACAAATTAATGACTTAAATTACCTTTCATCTCACCTTATAAATTCTACCTTGAAGCAGTAGAAAGCCCAAGGGCTCTCGCATAACCAGATGAAGACAAGTTCACTGCCTTGAATCCTTCCCGTCTTGCTCCACTTTACATCAATTCTTTATAAGAAGAAGTCTCCAGGGCCAGCAAAGAGTGGGCCAGGCAGCAGAAGGTGCCGTGGGACTTCCCAAGGTAAAAGCGCGTCTCGCGGTGACTCGGTGCGCTCCATTAGTCCTGGGGAACACGGGGCACAGCGAAGGTGGCAGATGTGGCCTTGCTTGCCAGGCTTCAGACAAACGCAATCAAATCTGTTTTAATCATCTATGAAATGCAAATGTGTTCCACTTGCACACCCGCAAGATCCATTGTCTTCCTCACTGAAGCATACGATAATGCCAATTAAACATCGTTGCTAACATAATAGGTGTTCTGATTGCCTATGGGAAATCATCTTTACTTTATTATTATTATTATTATTTCAAATCACAGAGGTTTCAAAATGTTTTAATCGTTGTTTTAACATTTGTTTATGTTGTCCCTTGTTCGACTCTGTGGTCAACACTCACCCAGGTGGAGGGATGAGATTGACACACACATTCAGAGGAGCAGCACTGCACTGCCTCAAGCATCAAAATTTCTCTTCCAAAGTTCTTCCAAATGGGCCCTACACAGATGTGGCTTTCACATTAATCTACTTTCAATCGCACTCACAGACAAATGCTCCCCTGCACACACAGCCCCTTCGTTGCTCTGCGAGAAATGGCCAAGCAGCTGGAAAGATGTTTATTCTCAGGCCCACATGAAAAATGTTTGCAGTACGTATGTAGCCTACAAAGTCAAGAATGATAAGCATTTAAATCAGACCAGCCATGCAAAGTCAATATTTCGATATCAGAGGAATTGATTCTTGATCTAGTGCCAGCAATGTGTACTCAATGTACTGCAGAAAAATCCTCGCCCAGCCTTCCTGCCAGCACACTGCTAGGGATGACAAGCATGCAGTTATCTGATAGAGCAGATATTTGTTCCAAAAGACGATTTTCATTTCAAAGACAAAACATGAAAAGAGCTTACTTGTGGGGAAACCAAATACTGTATTCTCCTCTTGATAAATCAAGCTTTAGAGAAATAAAGCCAAAGAGAGCAGGATTCTGAAAAGAACTTCTGTAGCTCTTTTCATGCTTTTTCAGCTACTCTGCTGGCTTAGCTCTGCCAACTAATAATCTCATGTTTTCCTAAGATGTGTTGAGAAAGAGTTTATTTGCAAATAATTATTTAGTGATAAGGATGCATGTCTGTTTGCTTTTAAACAGACTCTACAAAGCTAATTAGAGGGCTTATGGTAGAGCAGAGTTCTATATGATTTATACCTTAAGCTGTTAATTATGGGATTTTCAATAACATCTCTTTCTGTTCCTTGCAGTGGTCTGATACAGCACCACTTGACAACAAAAGCCTCATTTCAGTGAAAAAGGTGAAATTTCTTTATGTCATAGTCTTTTCAGCACTCCTCATCACTGGATTTACATAAAGGTAACCAAGTACAAGCAATAACATGAGGGAGAGGAAAGCATCTTCACAGCCTTCAGGACCCAAGGACTAGCACAATATTCCCTTTTGTACTCTGAAAAGACATCTTTGCTATTTGGACACAGACCTCCTGATAAACTAATTGCTGTTAGCAAGCAGTATGCCCTTGACACTGCATTGAATGAATATAACCTGCCTTCTCAAGTGTGTCACTGTGCTCAAAGCCTACTTGAAGTCCAACACCACTAACCATGTCTCACACAAAGAAACGTAACTGTGCTTCTACCCACAAAATTATATAGTATCGCATTTAATGCTACTTTATTTAAGGACTATGTTAAGAGGGATTGATCCTGAACTCTTAGCATCTGACTATGTTAACTAAGGGCCTTCTCAGCTCACTGCTCATCCTCAAGGCATAATAAATAATTACCTGCACGCTTTATTTCACTGCCAGTCTTTTATGCAAGTGCAAACATAGAGCGTCTGTCCAGTTTCTAAGAGGAGAAGCAAAGGGTAGACTGTAGAGAAAATTAATAAGAAGCATATCAGAACCTTACTGGGATGCAGCCCAATTAAATTCAATACACACATCCACAGTGGAGGCCATTAATAAGCTGCTAACAATTTCTGCATGTCCCTGCTGGGCTTTATAGAAAATTTTGCCCCTATAATGAACTCTGCAGGCTTTACAGGTGGGATTTTCAGAAGTGTTCAACACTGACCCAGCTCTGCTCTCCTTGAAGTCAGCAGGAATTTTAACCACCAGCTTCAGGGGGAGGTAGGGAAAGGTCAGCCTCCAGTGCTCTTCCAAATCCCACCCTGCCAATCTGCTTAAGCCGTGCCGACCTCAATGGGAAGAGAGGTTTTGTTGCATTTATTGCACAGAGTAAAGAGGCTTGGTATACAACGGGCATCAGATGACATGCTACAGAGGTACAGAATGTTCTTGTGTGGCTTATTTGTCAAAAGAACCAACCTTTGAAATAGTATGTAAGCCTATACATCTAAACAAATCATTCCTATCCGGGGAGTAGAGAGGGTAAGTTTGTTTGTACTCTATATAGTCTAGAGACCCAAAATACGGGTATTGATCTAGTCTTTTAAACAAAAACAGTTTTATGCGAGGCTAATAGGCTAAAAAAAAAAAAAGTGCAAACTGAAAAGAAAAAGGCCTGGAATTTTTGAAACCTGCCTATGAGGATCAAACTCTGTGACAGACTGTGGAAAGACAGAGAGAGCAATAGCAGCTCTACTAGCAGGCTGTTGATTCAGGCTTCAAATTAATTATAAATTCATAATTAATTATGAAGTGCTACCCCTAGCTCTGCCTTCCCGTGGCCTGAGGAAGAGACAGAATCTCAAAAGCTCAGAGCCAATTTCCGTTTTATTTTTAGCCAGTCAATCTCACAAAAGATTTTACCTACAAGTTGGGGACTTGCTCTTTTATATTCCATTCATGTATAGGCTAATCAGCTGGTGCAGCGATCTGTGACATTTAAATAGGAAAGATGCATATAAAAAGCAAAGGGAGAGCAGAAGGGACCCAAACATGCCACCAGGGCCACGGCAAGGGAAAAGCGAGATGACTATCCTCCCTCAGAAGCCCATTTCAAAGAGGGGCAAAAGTTTAGTGCCACCAACAGCTGCTGCTGCCTCTGTGCCCCAAATGCAGCCTCTGAGGAGGATGTGGCAGGGAGATGTGGGGTGGACAGTGTCTGAATGTGGGGTGTCCTGTACAGACAGCTGCTCCGAGCACAACCCTCCTCACAGCAGGAAAGAGAAGTGGTCAGGGGTCAATGATGAGCCACAACAGTACAGATTCTTTCACGACAGCCCAGATAGCACATTCCCCCCATGCACATCTCTGGCCCAGCATGACTCAAGTACCAGCTCTGATGGAGTCAAGATGAGGGAGAGCCTGGCAGGAGGCCTGGTATTGCCCAGTACATGGCTACAGCTGCAGTCAACCCTGCTGCAGAAGATAAGCAGGACAAGGAGCCTCACACATCCAAGTCACCTGGAAAGCTCTCCAAGGCTCATCTCAAAATCCAGTCTTCAAATAAAAAGCAGCTTTTGTAGCAGCTTTTAACTCAAGAGGTCCACAATCTAATAACAACTTAAGACAAATCTTTCAGAAGAAAATTTGTGGGAAGAATGCAGTACTGCTTTATGAATCAGAGCTAACATTTAATAAGCAGGCCCTAGACTTGGCATACTCTCTGTTGCACAGCTCTGAAACCACCAAGTTTTAGCAATCCTGTCTCATTTTGTTTTATATCATGTGCTGGTGTCCTGGCTGAGCTGTGTGATTCTGCCAGGCTTTACCAGCCCTCTAGCAAGACCTTGCAGACTTCAAGAAGATGCTCTCTCCTAAAGCCAAACCCCTGGCTATCACAGCTGCTCCCAAATTGCTCCCATGCAATTTGTCCTGCAATCCTGAAGTCAGCCCTTAGCCCCATGAGCTGAACCTTCACAGGATGCTCATGGTTCTCCCCTCCTCACCCAGCCACTGCCCTAGTAATGGCAAAGATCCTTTTGTTTATCTCTGCTGATTTTCTAGCTCTATGAGTTTAAGACAGATCTCTATTAATCTGCTTTTTGTATGTTTGTTTGTTTTCTAGTCTTCCTACCAGTGTACATCTTGCTAAAAAGCAGTATCTGAGAGGGGAAGGGGTGATAGATGCAGCTCAGCATACTGATGCGATCTTTTGTTTCAGTCATTATTTGAAGGACAGAATGGCTACAGCAGTTTTTGCTTGCAATTACAAAATCAACATATAATATATAATTAACCCTAAAAAATACAGTGTCCAGTAAACATTGATCTCTAATCCATTATGTTTGTTCATTTCTGTGAATTAGAGCCCTTTTGGTAGATGCAGGAGACAAAAAGTATTAAACCTTGTGCATGTCGAGTTCCCAGAGCAAAGTTTGAGTAATTTCAAAAGGGATAAAGTGATTTGGAGAAGTAACACAGGGTGGAGTCTAAGAAAGGGGCATTGATTTCCAAGGTCTGCCAGCACTTTCCTGTGTAATCTCAAGCAAATCACTTATTTGGTTTTAAATTCTGAAAAAGTGAAAAAGGAATATATGGAACGTCCCTTGAATGTCTGCTCTTCAGAGTGGAAACTGTCTCTAAATATATGTATGTGCAGCACAAACAACACAGTCCTAGTATGGATCGGAGCCGTTATCTGTTATCACAATAAAAATCAGTAAATATATCACAATGCGTAGGAAAACCATTTAGCCTTAATCCAACAACACATGACCAGAATATGGCAATATTGAAAACTGAGGACTGATCCAAGCCTACTTATGGGTCATCTGTGTTGCAGTTTCCCCAGGTTGCCCCCACCTTCTTCTGTCAGTGATATGAAACCTCCACAACCGGCTGAAATCACCTTCTGAGCCAGGAGTAGGAGTAGGTAATTTAGTTTCCATGGTAATGCAGTTCTGGACCATTCTTAAGCAGAAGCTGCCAAGTATGACAAATGGTAGGTGCTGATTTTTTTATGTGAACAGCTATTCACTATGAATTGAAATGAGATTACCAAATTCACTTTCCTTGGGACTAGAGCTAGGGTCAAAAGCTATTGTTACATTCAAGCCATAGTCCAAAACTAGCACTTTAGCCACCCATCTCCAGCTGCAATATAGAATTTTTGAAGTCATAGAATAAAAATGAATGACTCAATATCAGAGTTGTCAAATAGATGAGACAGATTTACATCAAGCAATTCTAAAATGCTCTGTAGCCATGAATTAAAGGAAACATATGACAAATGACTTGTATTCCTTCCCTCTTGGGGAAGAAATTCCACTTTAAACATTGCTGACTGTTGCACAGATCCTATTATATATATGCATGTGTGTACATATATGTGTGTGCGTATATATATATATCTACAAAACCCATATCAGGATAAATACTCAAAATAGTAAGGGCTTGAATTTAGCTACTTTTTTTCCATAAGCCATTACTGTATAATAAACCATGGTAGGTTTTGCACTCTGCTAATCTCCCCAAACAATATGTAATTGGTCTTGGAAAGCACTGTAATACAGCAATTAGTAACATGACAAATAAAAGACGAAAAGGGCCTTTTATTTTAGCCTTGTTTTCCTTCAGAATGACGCAGTAGGAAGATATGTTACTGGATCAACTGATGTTTAACACCATCTCTGCCACAAAAGCAGCTCTAAAAGCCACACGGTTTTGCCCAGGCTGGAGTGATGTGTGGCATGGAAGGTGGAGAAGGATCTCTTCCATAGGAAACCCATGGAAGAAGCAATTCCTGAAGAGGAGGGTCTTCTTCATATGGGTAACTCTTTTCATTTGCAAAATTATCTCTGATAAATACAAAAAAGGGAGAAAAAAGATTGCAAATTGAAGGGTTAGAAGGGAGAGGCTGAGAGAAATTCTCAAGTCATTCAGTCCCAAAGAGAGAAGAAATACAGTGAGAATCACAACAACAAAATAACAATTTCTGCCTCTATAGAACCTTTCCTCACACTCAATGTGTCACACTCAATGCTTCTTGCAAACATTCATTGCACTGCCCAGCATTTCTTTATACTAAAGGAATAGTTATCCCTGACATCACCCATCACCTACACTTCTGTTTGTTCTCCATGGGATGCCTGGAACAAAGGCTGCTTGCTCACCAACTGTTTGGATTTTTAGGCAAATATGTGACATTGATGACAGTACTGGAACTGAGACAAGAGCAAGGGCACCAAGATGTTTGGGGTGATACCACTTGCAGAGGCAAAAACAGAAATGAAAGGATGCCAAAGGTTGACTCCTCCAAGATCCTCTGTGGGGCTTTGGGTTTGCTGTGAAACCAAGGAAGCTTCCATAGCAATCACTCTGCTCAGTATCCAAAATTTTGAGCAGGTAAAATTAATTCAGAACAGGTTGTTACTGTTATTTAGCAACTAGTTTATTCACAGAACAGCAAGGTTTTAGCCAGCCAGCTCCACACCAGGCACCCACAAGTGCTGCAGAAATGGGAAGCTAGGAATACTGAGGGTGACACCAATGGCAGGGTGTTTAACCAACATACCTGAATAAAACAGATATTAAGAGATGGGGCTTTCCCAAATTGTACTGGGGCCACTGTTGTTACTCATGCCTCCCACAAGGGATCCTGAACCTGCTAGTCACGGGCATACCACGAAATTGCTAGGTAAGTCTGAGTCTCCTGACAAATCAAGTTGATGCAGAGGGCTGCACAATTTGTAGTTTAGCTCTTTTCAAATGTAGCAACTTTGTTTTTCTCCTAACATTATAGCTAAAAGCAGGATGTATGTGCCCTTGCGTGCCCCAGATGCTATTGGTAGAGCTGAACAGTAACAAGAAAGTACTTACTGCCCTCCATGTAATTCCTTGCCTGTACACAAAGAGTGTGTCACTTGCTGACACACAGCATTTCAGAAAGCCAGGAGAATGTGTAAGACAGTGAGCAGACACTGGAAATTTGCTTTGTCCAGGAATCTTATTGACTATCATGAGTTTCTTCTTTATGAAAAGCTCTTACAACTTCATCTGCAAAAGCATAATACACTGCATCTCCCCCCACTCACCTAGACAGTGCTGCAGCAAAGAAAAAGCAGCAGGAAGCTGCATGCTGTTTTTCCTGAGGGACTTTTTCATTTAATTTAGCCACTGGGATTTATAATGTGACCTGCCTGGGACAATGCATAAATAGTCTCATTCTGTCAGTGTGACAGAATGACAAAGAGCCCAGTATGTGCTGAAATATGCACTCCCCTTGCTAAGCCTGTAATTCCAGCTTTGATTTTCCTTTTCCTTTTTTTTTTTTTTTTTTGTTGTTGTTGTTGTTGTTGTTTTTTTGTTTAAGTAATCAGCACAAACCTAGAATGAATCAGAAACTGCACATTTAATTTCAGCTTCAGCTTGGCTTTCATCTTTGATCAGCAGTAGAACAGGATGGGCTGAGGGACCTTCATGGCTTCCTCCCTCAGATGATGTTAAAAGCCGGCTTGTCATACACAGTAGCATCACAGTAATTATTTGCTTGGTCACAACCACAGAATCCCTCCTGCCTTCCCTCTAATTTCCTCCAGAAAGACACCAAAAGCAAAGACGCACTTCCTTGATTTTGGCACTGCTGCCATTCTGCTCAGAGTTGTCACCTGTGGTCACCTTTCCTCCAGCTTCAAAGAGATTCTCAAGTTATGGCACTAAAATGGGTGACACAGTTGCAAGATCTGCTGCACAACGTGCTTCAGTGCCCTTGCCTGCAGTCACTTCTGAGGGCCATTTCCTCTGCCAGAGATGTCCTCCACCATCAGGAATGTCCTCCGCCACCAGGGAAGTCCTCCATCACCAGGGATGTCCTCCACCACTGTCCTCCAAGCCAGTGTGCCCTCTCTGACTCCTGTCACTCACCCTGAGGATGCTGCCACCATGGCAGCTGTGAACACCTGGGCAATTCCTCCCATCCCTTTGATAGAGCTTCAGAGAAGTGCCTAACTGTGACTGCCATTTCCCATTCTTGGATTTTTATAAGCTGTTGGCTAAGTGTTTAAAGAACATGTGATGCTGAACACACGGTCCTCATCTTCTCTGAATCTGCAGGATGCCAGCAGACAGGCAGAAGGTCAGAGCCCTGTGGTGGCTAATGGGTACCCTTTTCACATCCTCCAGCCAGCTCACAGCACCTGGCTCAGTACACTGGGGCTAAGGTGAACTTCTAGAAACAGGAGCAGTTGTCAAAAGAAGGGTTAAATGCTGAACAGAGCCTGGCTTTAGTGCACAGGAGAACAGAAAGTGTGGAAAAGACAGATCCAGAGGACCAAGGAATGTAAGATTTGAGCACCCTTTTGTTGCAAGAGAAGGAGATGCAACCAACAGCAATCTGGGCAACTAGGCCTGCCTCCACAGTGTTTATGAACTTACCTCCCTGGCTGAGGTCAATGGTAAATTCTCATTGATCTCAAGAGGGTTTGGATTTTCAATTAACCCAAGCCTACTGGAATTTATCTGTAATTATGCAGTATTTGCAATTATTAATTTATCTCTTTTCTGACTTCCAGTTGACTTCTGAAAAGAGATAATATATTATATCAGTGCTTAAGACTGAATGCATTCTTGTACTTACTCCAAAGCTCTTACTCTATCATTCCCAGTGATAAGAGCAGATGAATTGACACAACAACACTGGGGCAATAAAGCTGGTGAAGGATCTGGTTCACAAGTCATATGAGGAGTCTGGAGAAGAGGAGGCTCAGGGGAGACCGTATTACTCTTTATAACTGCCTGAAAGGAGGTTGTAGCAAAGTAGGGGTAGGCCTCTTCTCTCAGGTAACAGCAATAAAATGAGAAGCAATGACCTTAAGTTGTGCCAGGGGAGATTCAGGTTGGATACTAAGAATTTCTTTTCAGAAAGAGTGGTGAGGCACTGGAACAAGCTGCCCAGGAAAAATCCACTGTCTCTGGAGGTGCGTTTCTGAAGGAAAGGGCATATTTAGTACATAGGAATATGGTTTAGTGGGCAGTATCAGTGGTAGCTGGTCAGTTGGACTGGATGATCTTAGAGGTCTTCTCCAGTCTTACTGATTCTGTGGTTCTATGAACCTATTCTTCTGGGCCAGTTTTTTATCTGGGCAAAAACTGCATAAGAAGTAAACTTAAAAGTGAAAGAAAAATAATCTTACTGGAAGCTTTAAAAATGAACTGCGAGTTTGCATTCTTGAATTTTAGTCCTTGTAACACTTATTGTTGGCTTTAAACTTTGTGTCAATACCCAAATACAAGATGCCAAGAGTTGTTTTTCCTTCCTCTGAAAATTTTCTTTTACAAGCAAGATCCTAACAGTCTGCACCTGCTGTTTCAAGAACACTGGGAAGTTGTGAAACTCCCTGGTGTGTCTCAACAAGTTTCTTTTACAGTGCTGCTGAGCATTCAGAAATCGTCTTTTCCCCTATTCTCTTTCAGCCTATACACAGAAATTCTATTAAACATAACTGAGCCAACGTTTGTGCTTATGCATTCAAAGTTACAGAAGTCACGGGATGTTACAATGAAGTACAAAATGTCCTAGTGCAAAATGCTGCATGCAGAGCTACAAGGAAAGGATGGTTTTATTCCCTTCTACAATGTATTACTTTATGCCAACTACAGAAACAATAGGGTTACAGAACCTCCATGAAAATCAGTGTGGCTCCAAAAACAGAATTACTAGTTCATTATTGTTGTCATTATGCAACATTTTCAACACTGAGGCATGGATATAGCCACAGGCTGAAAATATACCTGAGGGAGACAGATCTGAGGAAAAAGTGGAACATAAAGGTAATGAGTCCAGCATAACAGGCATGGGGCTGGAGGTGGCTGGGAAAGGAGATGCAAAGCTTGGGAAAAGTGGAGAAGTCTAAGGAAGCAGAAAGAAGTAGTAATAAGGCAAGTGATAAGCCATGCTGGCAGAATACTTGGCACTGCTGATAAGTTGAGCCTAGGAGAGACAGAGATCAGAAAACAGCTTGTCAGGAGGCTGGAAAGTGATGTTCAGATACGAATCTGAGTCAGAGCCGAGTCTCAGGGGGAACACAGGCAAGATTTTGGCAGCTGTGCTTTGGATCACCTCAGGGTATAAACTGAGAAAACAAAAAGGCTAGATATACAGTGGTCTGCAGCAGTCAAGGCAAGAAGCAGCAGGAGCATCAGTGTTCTCCTGGTCATATGCAAAAGGAGAGGGACCATTCTTTGAGAAAATCTGGAGAAAGACCCACAAACCTTGAGCTGTGGCCCTTGTATGAAGGGAAGGAAGGGAATGTGCTACAGCATGAAAGGCAGGCAAAGGGAGGGTCATTTGTTTGACCCAAAACCAAGTTTCCCTGCAGCATTTCTCACACAGGTATTAAGTGCTACAGAAATATAATGAACCGTTACCTCTTTTTTACAGATGAAATATTCACGAATAGAAAGATGAAGCAATTTCTCCAAAGTTAGCCAGGAGGTCAGTGGCAGAGCTGGTAAATGAACTTAAGGATTCCAAACCTCAGTCCTGTCCAGGACTTGAGCTTTGTCCTCAGTTTGCTATCAGTTTCATAGAGGAAAAACAATGATGCTTTCTTTTAACGGTCCAAAAATAATTGATACAGTCATGTTTAGAGGGCGAGCTCTTTTCCTGTCCTTTGTCTATATTGGCTAATTTCTGTTGATCATTTGTGGTGTGAGGAGTCAATGCTGCAGTATTATTTTCCTTTCCTGATTGGGTGGCTATATTCTTGAAAAGGTAAAAGCTTAAAAAAGAACGTACATTCCCCAAATGCATCTGAACAAAATCTATATTCTGTACAGATGCTTTTAACTAGTAATCAAGCAGGACACATAGATGTGAGTCAAGTACTCAGAATCCAACAATTATTTGATATGCCTATTTGGCTATGTTTAAGCTACTGGGTTGAAAGACAAAGACAAAGGGAGAGGCTGTTCATGTACTGTAATGGCAAAAATGGAAAGCAACTGGCAGTCACTCTGAAATGCACAGACCCTTTTCTTGTATCATGATAGGATATACAGGCTCTTGAGCAATAGCCCTGAACTGGAAATAGCCACTTAAAAAGGATGCATCTTGAAATTAATGCATTACATATGCTGTGCAAGAAAGCAATTATTTTCAATAATAATAATAATAATAATAATAAAGAAAACTTATCAGAATATCACATAGTAAGTGAAAGAAGAGACCGTGGACTCTATTGCCTTATGCCTCGCTAACCCCTTTGTCATCCCAGCTGACTCTCCACAAAGGTATAGGTCCTCTCACAGGTCTGTAGCATGCCTGTCCCCACAATGGGCATCCCAGCCACTGGGACCTGAAACAAGCTCTGAACCTGGCTTTTGCCTTACGACAAGACAAAGGTAGGTCTAAAAAGCCAATGGAGGAAAAGGAGCTGAAAGTGAGTTCTTCGTTTTCCATGTGCATAATGCCTTATGCTGCATCTGGCACTTTAAAGACCTGATCCAAAGCTCACTGACTTCAGTAAAAAACATTCTGTCCCAGTGCCCCAAACTATGGCCAGAATGAGCACATTCATGGGTTCTTCCTTTGCTTGACCATAAATTTCATGCATGTTCTGCCCTCAACTAGCCTAGAAACTACCAGCTGCTGCTTGCAATATTAATATTTCGTCCACAGAATGACTGTGATCTGTCTTCATTGTCTCCTCAGAAAAAGTTTTGATACTTCCATTTCTTCCCCAAACAAAATCAACATATAATTTATGTTTGTGAGCAAAGTGATTTTATGGTATTTCTCTTTGTTGACAGAATGATTGGAATAAAATTACATTCTGTTGACAAAAAATGTGATGAAATGTTGTTTGTGAACATTATGAACAAAAGACTTTGACAAAACACAGTTTGCCAATGGGATGTAGTAAAGGTTTTAACAAAATGAATTTGGTCTGTCTGCTATTTGTCCTAGGAATGACATGTGAAGCTTTACAAAATCCATAAGGTCAAAATAAAAAGTAAAAATTTTACCTATAAAGGGATACTATATGAGTAAACATTGCCTTTACAGAAGCCATTCTATTTAGTGTTTAATCCATATTGCTCGAGGTCACCTTGTTTTTATAGAATTCTGCAACTTCTAATACAATTCTCACCCACTTTGGTACATAACCACCTCCAAAAATACCATTAATTAACTGTCCTTTCAGCTTCATATTCCTTCAAGCTTTCATACTTTGCTGTGTTTTTAATACACTGATCAACAAGGTAAAACTTTGTGCTAGTATTTTCAGGCACAGTAGATATGTTTAAAGATAATAGTGTCTGTTCTTGGAAGGCATCAAGCCACTGACAGCAGCATGAGTACTCACATAATTTAATTCCTTCAGAGCCTAAGCAACAGTCTGACAGCATCTGGAAATCGTGTGCCAAGCTATTTTCTCTTTGAACTTTGATGCCTGACATCTTTACATGGACATGAGCTCATATGAGGATGGACAGAAAGGGAGGGGAATCTCTCTTTGGTGGGCTCAAGTGAATGAGCTTAGACAAGACTGATTTACCCTTGGTGGCAGAGGGCCTTTAGGTTAAAAGAAATTTGATGGCTCTATGGGGAGCAGGATATAAAAGCACAAGGCCCAGAACAAAGGGAATAGAGTTAATTATTGGAAGAAGTCACAATCATGAAATGGTTGAATGAAAAGCCAAAAAACAAAACAAAAGAAACCACTAGGAAAGGTTAAAAAGCAAAAGAACAAAAGCAAAGGTTGAACAAAATTATGTAAGTATCACCACATTAACGATAAATGGAAGAAAAAATAAAAATCACATCATGACAGATCTGGCTATTCTGCATCCTTTCCTTCTTTCTGATCTGTCGTTAGGTCCAAAGTCCCTCAGCCACCCAGCACGAGTGATTGCTCCTGGGAAGCATGGTGTATAAGAGGTTGAGTTTCTCCATAGAGGTGGTGTGAAGGACAGCCCCAAGGGCTGGTCCCTGGGCTCTGCACCCAGGCTGCTTCTGTCCCAAAGTGCCACCACCTCCATGTCCCAGTTGCATGTGGGAGAACATGCTTTCCCTCTGTACACATGGCAGGAGAGGAAAACACTGAAATCTTGCAATCGCTTGTAGAATTCAGTCTGATTTCAGCCATACATCAGCTAACCAGGGTAGAAGCATCCTTATGATCATTAAATTCTTCTGTGTTTAAGTAAGGGTTTATAGCAGAGACTGGTCAGATCGTACAGTGAAAGCACACGTTCAAGCATTCACAAAATTGAGCTTTTTAAGTCATCAGAACTTCACACATCTTGAAGTGCTGCAGAACTGAGCCTTGAATTTTAATGGCTACTGGCTAAAAAATCTATGAGCTTGGGGCCACTGAAGGTCTTCTCAGACCTGCTTCTGGCACACCAAGGCTGTGGAAATTATGTTTGTTTCAATTCTGTGTGGGTTAAAAGTCTGAAAGACCAATCTGTACAGATCAGCCAGTCTCTATACAAATACTAACAGAAAAGCAGTGAGATGAATTTACATTCATCAGTAAATGCTTCTTAGAGCTAAAAATACAATTAATTGCACTGCTTGCACTAAGGTTTTTGTTCTTTTCTCCTCTCCTTCTTCCCCCCCGCCGGTGAGGGAGAAGAAGGGAGCTGATGTGGTAAATGGTTTTTCCCCTGATTTTTCTCTTACAAAAGAATAAATGAGATGAAAAGGTAAGAAATGTTCCAGCATAATCAACACACACATACATTCTAAAGAAAATAGCAAATTAAATGCAAAGCCTATGCTAATGCATCATCCAGGTTGAGATTTTAATTGCAAAAAGTCAAGAAATGCAAAGTTATGGTTCTCGCAGTAATCATCACTCAGCCCCTTGAACACAGTTTGGATTTGTATTCCAGGAAGTGTGCAGCATTAACTCGAACACCAGTGTGTGTATGTGTTCTCTGCCTTCATTACAGTTGCTGGGGGAACCATAATTCTGCATTTGCTGACTTTTGCTCAATTAATTTTTTTTCCTTAATGCTGTGCTATGAGGTTCTTGCATTTAATTTCACTGTATTTTTTTTTCAAAGGCAAAACAATGAAAAGAAACAGTGAAAAGAAGGCTCCATCGTATGTCAAAATTAAGAGACAATCCATTCTGTCTGTGCCTTCTAAGGATGATACAATCATTTTAGAGCTCAATTACATCAATAATCATAATAGTAATAGTTGTATATAGTAATAGTAGCAATAATAATCGTATGTTTCCAATACCGGGAGCTTCATCTTACTATGAAGTGAGTGCAAAAATATGAGAGGATTGGTATGCTCTAGAGAAGGGCTTTTTCCAAATAACTACAATAACTGTATTGATATCACAGTTTTTTGCACTAAAGACGGTGCTGGGGTCTCATCCTTCCTTATGCCTTGGGGACTCATGGCTTGTTTGTTCACTCCAAGCTCATTTTAGAAATGTTTCACCACCACAAGAACAAATTTTGTGCCCCTACAAATGCTCAGTATTTTGTTATCAGTG
Source organism: Phasianus colchicus (assembly GCF_987193195.1). NCBI lineage: Eukaryota > Metazoa > Chordata > Aves > Galliformes > Phasianidae > Phasianus > Phasianus colchicus. Next base: position 58,365,408 of record NC_143439.1, on the reverse strand, counting down.
AGGATAATTTTGCCTGTAATCCTCCAGCAATATCTGTGGTGGGATGGACCTCTGGTGGAACTCTACTAGACTGACCTGCAGGAGCAGTCATAAAAGTAATTCATTTTAGTGGCCTGAGAAATGCTTAGAGTAGGTCATAGAATCATGGAATCATGGAATCATAGCATTATTAAAGATGGAAAAGACTTTAAGATTATATAGTCCAACCATTAGAGTAGGTCTTCTCCTACTCTGAAACAAGAAAGCCACCGATCTCAGTATCACCTCTGATGTATGTTCAAAGGCAATACCCACAGAAGCTAAGGAAGCCTCACTAACATTTACAACATGGCCTTCTTCATCCCAGCAGAGCCCAGCACTACTGTCACCTGTTGTTTCCCCCCTCTTATCCTGCTCTGGATGAGAGAGAAGTAGGCTCCTGCAATTTGCCCATCAAGTCGCAATGTATGCATCAAGATCAGATTTTTGAAGTGGATGAACATAAGGGTGAATACAAAGATGAATACAGGTGCCTCTCAGAAGCTCACTCAGAGTCGAAGTAGCTGAGGACTTGGCCAAACTGCACTAAACCTGCCTATTATAGTTCATATGCATGTAAAATCTGTTCAGAGAACAAATCAGTACCCAAAACTCACAGTTCTTATGCAAATTATCACCAGTACTTGTGCCAGTGGGTCTGCAGGTCATGCAAATCCATTAACCTCACCTGGAAGAGCTTTCATGCAGGAGATGCGTACTTGTAAGTATCCTCAGCTAGGAAGATATCAGTATTCCCTCTCATTGATAATTCTTGGCATTTTCTTCAGACAGTTATTGCATATTTTACAGCTTTCTGCTATTTGAAGTGAAAATGGGAATCAGGGGTACCTCCTGCCCTCTGTAAAATCTCTTAAAAACAATTCTCTCCCCATGGAAAAGGTGAGTTTTCTGCTGTTAGGTCAGCTTAGACACAGGTGAGCCCTGACCTCTAAGTTAAAAAGAGCTTCCAGGCCTACACGGTCCTGATTCTGTGCCACATTTGTTGCAGATAGGTAACTTTTCTTTATTACGTAACATCTTTATTATGTAACATCTTTATTAATGATCTTGATGAGGGGATTGAGTGCGTCCTCAGTAAGTTTGCAGATGACACCAAGCTGGGAGGGAGTGTTGATCTGCCTGAGAAGGGCACTACAGAGGGACCTGGATAGACTGGATAGATGGGACAAGGCCAACTGTATGAGTTTCAATAGGGCCAAGTGTCGCGTCCTGCATTTTGGTCACAACAACCCCAGGCAACCCTACAGGCTTGGGGAGGAGTGGCTGGAAAGCTGCCTGACAGAAACGGACCTTGGTGTACTGATGGACAGTTGGCTGAATATGAGCCAGCAGTGTGCCCAGGTGGTCAAGAAAGCCAATGGCATCCTGGCTCGTAACAGGAGTGGTGTTGTGAGCAGGACTAGGGAAGTCATCGTGCCCCTGTACTCAGCATTGGTGAGGCCTCACCTTGAGTACTGTGTTCAGTTTTGGGCACCTCAGTACAGAAAGGACATTGAGGTGCTGAAGCAGGTCCAAAGAAGGGCAACAAGGCTTGTGAGGGGCTTGGAGAATGTGCCCTACGAGGAGAGACTGAAGGATCTGGAGCTGTTCAGTCTGGGGAAAAGGAAGCTGAGGGGAGACCTTATTGCTCTCTTCTAATACGTGAAAGGTGCTTACAGCGAGAACGGGGTTGGTCTCTTCTCACTGGTGACAGGATGAGGGGAAATGGCCTCAAGTTGTGCCAGAGTAAGTTTAGGTTGGATACAGGGAAAAACTTCTTTACAGAAAGGGTTGTTAAGCACTGGAATAGGCTCCCCAGGGAGGTGGTTGAGTCACTATCCCTGGATGTGTTTAAAAACCATTTGGATTTGGTGCTCAGGGACATGATTTAGCAGAGGGTTGATAGTTAGGATAGTATGGTTAGGTCATGGTTGGACTTGATGATCTTTAAGGTCTTTTTCAACCTGAATGATTCTATGATTCTTCCCTTGTAAACACCTAAAATATTTTCTAAAAGTAGCTCTCTGTAGGACTTCTTAAAAAAGGGGGGAGTAACAAATTTCTCAGTGAAAACTTGCATTTCTTAAAAATGATGGTAAATATATTGGCAAACTTTGAACACTTTCTCTAGTTCTGTACCTCCCCTTTAAAATAAACAAACATATGAAACAAAATAAACAAACATGAAAACCCACACTTTTTGCTATTTGGAACTTTCTTGCCTTTCTTTTATGTTTTTCCATTGTAAGAGGAAGGGAAATAAAATTGCTAAGAAAGGAGAGAAATTATGGAGTAAAATTGCCATGGATTTGCAATTTTTGCTATGAGTTTCCGACTCAGGGATTTTGTAAAATCTGAGATTTTTGTTTTGGGATCTTATTCTCTTTCCCTGAAAGACTCTGGATTTGGGATGCAAAGATATCTCTCCAGAAGGTAAGCATCCAAGATGCTTGGCAGTTATCAGCATCAAGCAGAGCAGATGGCAATTTCTGACAATGGCAGAAACAAAGATGGTGCTGCCAAAAGTGCAAAGAGTTCATGCAGGTCTATTTAACACTTTGTGCCAACTTTCTAAAACCATAGTCAGAAGTCCTAATCTTATGCAAAGTCATGTCAAGTGGCCAACAGCTGATCCGCAGCATTATACCACTCTTTCTACCCATTTCAGTTAAAAGTCGGATGGTTACACACTGGGGAAAAATGACAGAGGACCACTGATCTAGAAGATGTAGGAATCATTGCTTTCAGGGTTATACAACATGTAAATAAGATATTGATACATGGAAATAGATATAACGTGTTATGAAGAGAAACACAGTTTAGCAGTCATGCAGACTTCAGACAAAGCTTCATGATAAGCTCATTTCAGTGGTGAGGAACTAACTACCATTGAACCAAAACAGTTCCTTTGCAAAATCATCACTGAAAGGAACAAGTGTCACCTCCCAGCTCTCCACGTTGAGGGAAAGGAGCTGAATCAGCTATCTAAAACAGGCCACCCAAATAGGAAATCTAAGTCAAAAGTAGAGATGAGCAAGCAGGATTTTGTTAAGTTCTACAGAAATCAGCTCTTAATACTCACAGTTGTTAGTCAAAGACAATGCAGCAGCCTTCAGAATATTAAAGAGGAGATTATGAAAATTGGTATTAGGTGCTACCTGGAGAACAATGTTTGTTTACTGCTCAAAAGAAAAAGGAAATGAGTTCAGAGGTAAGAGAGGAATCTGGTGGTGAAGCAGTGTGCAGAGTGGCTGCTCAGGCAGGGTGGGATCAGGAGCAGGTGGGCACCAGCAGACATGAGGGATTGCAACAATGGATGGGAGAAGGCAAGCAGCAAAGTGCTGGTTTACCTTCTCAGAACACCAACAGATTTTAATCAGCAGCAAAATGGAAGTCATTAATCTCTAGCAGGGTCACCATGGAAGCCTCACCACAACTGGTCTGTAGAAATTTTGTTCAAAACATGAGATATGCTATTAATCCATGGAAGAAGGAGAAAGACATGGGACACACTAGACAACTCCTCTAGAAATCCCTTTATGAATGTATTGGTCTGTCTTACCACTGGCTGTTCCTATTTTTTTAAATGGACATTCCAAGGACAGGCAGTGCATCCTGCCTGTGGTATAGAAAAGTTATTTTGAAGCTAGCCAATTTCTGCTTCAGAATTACCTTTGAAAAATCCAACAATTTAAAAAGATACAAAAGCATCTCATAAACTGATACCAAAGGACAAAGTTATTTTAGGAAGACAATTTTAATCAGTGCAGTACCAGCATTTAAATCTGCTGCTGTACTGACATCAGTGGAAAGAAAAAAAATAATTAAAGGTAAGGAGCCCAGAGGGACTAGGCAGTTTTGAAAATGAATCCACACCTGTGTCACCTTAGCATGGGACTCCTGCAATTCACCCTGGATACAGAAGTTGTGGGGGGGAGCAAGAGCTGTCAGCTGGCTTGTTTGGAAGAGTTTCACAGCTTGTGCATGACATCTCTGCTCTGTGCTGTATAATGGCTAACAACTGCTTCTCATCTAACTCTCTGCATTAGGGATTCAGTAAATGAGTCACCTTAGTTTTTAATGTCTATGTGAGTCCACAGTACCCAGATTATTGAGGTAAGAAGAGAGGTGGAATCAATAGCACCTCTGCACCCAAGCAGATTTACTATCAGAACAGAGTGGCAAAGGAATAGAAAGGATGCAGAGAGGTGATTGCTGCCTAGAGATGGCATGTGACACATAGCACTCCAGTTACTCAGGCCCAGGGGCTTGTCTTCTCTGAAATGCACCAATACCTCTTCTGTATGACCCTGTCAAAGGGACAAACACCCCAGGCCTCGCCTCCAAATGGAACCAGAGGAGCTGCAATCCCCTGACCCTCTAGGCAGGGAAAAATCCAACCAAAAAGTACCCAGAAGCAGCCCCCAGATCCACAGCAACTCCCAGGGAAGAAGGAATCAGTTTGGATCTTTTGGGCACTACATTTGCAGAAGCAACACTGTGCTGCAGTGCAAGAAGCTCGGGGGCTGGTACTCATGATGTCTCATTCCTAATGAGCTATGCAAATCAGGACAATATCTGGGTGAAGTCTCAGAACTGTATTTGTCTAAACCACCAGCTTTCCAGAAGATAAATATCACTCTGGAAGCCTGAGCACACTTGTGGTTCTCAAGAGAAGGTTCTATTTTCTCATTGCTAAATCTTGTTAGAAGAGATAGTCCTTACTTTGGTCTTGGTTCATAAATATGCAGTAAAAGGTTGATTATATTTGATAGCATAAATCTAAAATTTGCTGGTGTTTCAGAGAAATTGGATTTCTAACAGAATCTGAAAAAAAAAAAAAAAAAAAAAAGATACTTAAAATTTCCTAAAACCTTTTCATAGATGCTTCAAAATGAAACATTTATTTATAAAATATCTGTTTCTGAAACATATATCCTTTTCTGAAAGGTTTGAACAACCTCAAGTGAAATAAAAAGTTATAATTTGCATTTAAAAAAAAAAAATCAAAATTACTGCAACAAAACCATTTTTCCACCCATTTTTCTAGTAGTGTCATCACTCAACCCTAGGACATGGTTGTATTTTCTCCAAGTTGTAAAAAGAGCTGAGCAAGGTAGCAAAGTAAAGCCATCTCTGTGAGTGAAATAAGTGGTGATTTGAGCAATGATATCACACGTGGGTTTCCCACCTCAGCATACTGAAAGACTTGGCACCACCCTGCATCTCATGGCCTGGGCTGGTGGTGGTAAGCAGCGGGGATGAGGCACTGCTGCAGCAGATGGCACATATACCTGTGTTTTATTTCAGAGTTCCAGGACCTGGAGGCTTCTTTTGGCCAGGGAGACAGTACTACTCAAGCAGCAGTGATGAGAGTGTTTTCCGGTTCAAGGAGAAAAGCAAACACCTGCAAACAGAACTCTATACCCATTGAAAAATATTCTTGCACAAACCAACTCAAGGTCCTGACAGATCCCCTGTGGGAGAACTGGAGCCACGGATGTGTCTGCAAACTCTTTGGAGAGAAAATTGTATCCCACTTTCTTGCTGCCAAGTACAATATTGCTGCAGCCAATAATAATACTCAGAGAGTTTTTAATGGCACTCATATTCACTTTAAGCATGAATCTGTCTTCACAATATCTCTGGAAGATAAAGGAAAGGTGGAGACAGAAAAGCTAGTGAGTTCTTGGTGGCCACCAAAGCAGCCTGAAGTAAGGACGAAGGAGCTCAAGGCTGACACTGCTGCTGAGCAGCCATGCTACCTCGTGCAACGGGTGGGATGAGGAGAAGGGCCACCAAACAACTACACAACTACAGTTTGCCACACAAGCTCTTCTGTAAAGCAGGAAAAGTCTCCTCCTACTCCAGTTCTAGAGATATGATGAATTAGTGCTTGCCATATTATTCTAAATTCAACTTTGTTCAAGATAACAGCTTCTTTGGAGGGTGCTTGCTTATTTAACCATCTTGTATCTAGTACTTTTATGCAGGTATATTAACCATCAATTAGCAGGAGACAGTAATCACCTAGAAAACGTTGACTCAGCATATGTGGAGGACCCAAAGAAAAGGGAGAACCTGAGGTTATCCATCACCCACTGCCCCCACAACCAGTTTCACCTTTACCTGTTCCTTGCCACTTCCACAGCAGCAGCAGCTGCCAAAGGATGACCTCTGAAGCCTTAAACTTGTACAGACCTGTGCAATCAACAGGACAGGAAAAAAACAGGCCAGCACTTTATTCCTGCAGAAGTACTTGACACAGTGCAGGCTTACAGGGGGTAACAGTGTTAAGCTCTTGCCAGTGTTACAACTCAGAGGCAGCTGGCTAGTAGTTACCAGCCTGGTTCCCTTTGTGCTGGTATCTGATGTTTTACCCACCTGGTGCAAACTGACACGAGAGATCTCACATGCTATTTGAACAGAGGAGGCTCAAAAGTCAGCCCATAGAGCTGATGAAAAGCAAATGACCAAGTCAGTTTACTACCAATGAGCTCTATTAAGTGACTGCAAGGCAGTTCATAGCCCTAGAGTAGTCACTGTCCCTCAATAATCTAATGGTAGTATTGACAAGGATCATTTGCACAGCTTCCCTTAAAGGTTACGACTATTTGTCAGGGACGTTCTGTGCACTGAACACACATACCTTTCCCATTTGGATCACAAACTCGTTCATCCTCATCACAGAGCCACAATTCACAGCAGCACCAGCTTCTCTCTGCACAAGGTCACTGCTGCAGTCAGACACTGGGCAACCACAATCACCTAAACATCTGCTGGGTATTAATAGGAGACAGCACAAATCTACCCTAAGGGCTGAAGGAGTGAAGAGCAATTGGTTGTTTGACAGCACTGCCGTGCCACCAAGTACTGGTTAATCTGCTCAAAGCCTGTCCAGCTGTTTCTAGTGGTCAGTAGACATATTCCCCTAACAATCTGGCCACATCACAGAGTTGTAGTTTTATGTCCTTGATCATTAAATGGAACCACAGTTTCATTTTACATCTTCTATGTAAAAAAGAAAAAAAAAAATCACTAGTCCCTCAGGCATCATGTCTGAGCTTTAATAAGCAAGAACAAGCCTCAGGATTTTAAATACATGGATCTTTCTGGCTAAAATGTCTACTTTTCAGCCTCATTCTTTTTCTGTTTTATGATGATGATCTGAATTGTCTAAACGTCGCTGCTTCTAATTAGAGGGAGTCTCATGCCTTCAATATCCAGCACTATCCACAAAATGGAGGAAAACCACAGCAACAAAACCCTCCTGATGCAGATGAGATGAGAGACAAGAAGAGCTAATGCAGACAGTGGGCACTTTACATACTGTCTGTACTCGCTCATAAATACATAAATTACGGAAACACTATTTGAAGCATAGATTGATCCTGGTCTTTTAAAAATAGTGTAAACCACTAGGAAAATAAATAAATAAAGCTGTTGTTATTGTACTTAACGCCCTGTCTCACTTCACAGATACAGCTGGAAGCTCCAAAGAGACGGGGGCCTTTACTCCATGCAGGCTCATTGCAAGGGAAGATCAAAGGATGAGAGCAGTCTTTTGGATGTAATCCCCAGCAAAGAGGGATGAGATTAGAAGAGAGGCAGTGAAAGAAGAGGTCACACCTCTGCCTCTCTCCAACACCTCTCCATTGCTCCATGCACTCCAGTGGACAGATGACTTGAGTAACTGAGGGAATGAAGCTAGATTCCCCTTGTACTTGGAGGTGTTCCCTGGAGGAGCTCTAAAGACTGTGTGATAGAACTTGATCACCACTTCCCCAAAGCAGCTTTTATGTACTTGCTCCTGCCAGGCTCTGGGGTCTCTGGTTCCTTCTGCAGCTCCAGATCTATAGGTAACTTCTTGATGGAGATACCTCAGGTTTGTGGAACTGTGTTCACATTTAGTGGTGAAGTAATTAAAATTAACGTACAACTCTAGGCCTTGTGGATAGGCACATTGTTGGCACCAACCTGAGAGAGGAGGCTGAAACAAGATGTTTTTCATTCAAAAACATTGTCTGTATATGCAAGAAACCTAGCCCTTTAGCACTGAGAAAGCACCTGCCTGGATTCACCTGACTTCTAGGGCTTTCCACCAACTTAAATGGTGAAAAGCACTGACTTCCCATCATAAGCACAGTACAGGCTCAGTTACCAGCTTCCTTCAGCTTTCAGCACAGAGGAAATCAAACCTGGGAAGCCTAGCAAGACCCTCCCTTAGATATGGGCTTTGAAGACATCTCCTCTCCAAGGTAGGCCCAGGTGCTTCCTCTTGACTCCTTAGCCCAGGCTTTCTCCTACCATATAGTTCTCTTGTGCTTTGGGGTATATCCTTGTCTCCTGCAGGGCATCCTGGGACACCGTTCAAGAGACGTCCCTACACAAACAAACTGGTACATTATGTGTCCTTGTAGCAGTATGTTTTAACTAGAAAGACAAAGTAAGCATTCAAAATTCAGAAGCAAAGAGTTGGCATTTGTTGAAAAATTCAGTCTGGATTACCATGAGGAATTACAGTATTATTATTCACTGTAGCATTAATAGTCTCAGTTTATCAAGCAGATGAAGTCTGTAGAGAGAAGCAACAGCTTTTCTTTGGCTAGTTGGAATAAGCAGAAACACAAAAATAAGAAAAGAAAAGGTAGATTTTCTCACCCGCCTGACAAAAAAACAGCAAAATCCAAACTAAATTTGAGTCAGGATTAGTTCAATCTAATTATATTAGTTAATATGTCCACTTGAAAGGAGTGAACAGTTTCTGCTGAGCAGAAGAGGGAAAAGCAGATTAGGACCTGAAACACAGAGACTTCAACTAGCAGGTCAGAGTGCCACCAGATCTGTCTCTAGAACTGGCCCTGAATTTCTGTACTCATTTGACTTCTGAGTTGCTTTTGTGAAAAAGCTTTTTGTGAAGTTGGTTTTTGTGTGCCAACTAAAGCTGAAAGCATATTTCGAGCTATGATCTCTGCCTGTTAGGACAGACAACCTCTACAACAGCAGTAACATAACAGTAGAGAGCCCTCTTAGCTGGAAATAGCAAATTTCTCAGAGCAGAAAAACTTCCCTGCATCTCCTGGGCCTGCACACAGATATAACTGCTGCTTGCAGCAGCAATACAAACCTTTCCAAATATTCTGCACAGACTCAGAGGACAAAGAAGGCTCTCCATTTGCATCAAGCATCAGCAGTCCATTGTCACTTTTTCCTAATGTGTGCAGAAAAGTTATTATTTTCTCATTACTTCTCTTTTTTCTATTCCATATCACAAGCAGCCTCCACGATCCCATCCAAGAGACAGCAGGCACATCCCCACAGAAAGGAAATCCACTCACACTGTGATACTCCAGTGGGAAGCAGTTATTGCTGATTCTGCTCCCATTGAGCTGTATATGGGAATAGCCATCAAGTTCAATAGAGCAGGACCATACAATTAAAGGAGAAAAGATTACTTCACTTTTCCATTTCCTTCTGCTAACATAGAAAAAGATTAAAAAGAGAACCTTTCTACTCCCCATTCCCAGCATTTGCATAACTCAGTACTCTAATGATCAAAGCACAAACCTGTGACCTAAGAGCTCTGGGGCCAGACCTTCACCCTGATCCAACAGCTAATCAAACCTTCATGGCCCGTTTGAGGACTCCCACCAAAAGAAGAGGTCTTCTGCTACCACAGACTGAAGCAGGTGCTGCAGTGGCATTTCCACTGACCTCCACAGGGGAAGAACAGAGGACAGGACATATGACTTGTCCTTAGTGGCAGCAAAATCTCTGCTCTGTGGCAGCAGTTTAGAAGCTTTTGTATATCTGGCTGTGGAACTGCCTGTGTTGCCTTTAAGTACTGGAAACAAAAGTTGGGCAGAGCTGAGAATCCAGCTATTGGCTTGCAGTCACTTTATCAAACCACACCCTCTTCCTCCCCTGTAAAAAGTGAGTATTTGCCTACTTACCTCACTAAGTGTTTGAGCTGTTATTTTCAGGAGCACAAACACATCCACATCCCTGTCCAAATATTCTCCCCTTAATCTTACAGCACATTTGTAAGTTATTGCACAACAGAACTGCTAGGACTGCCAAGTCAAACTCTCCAAAGATATGAAATTCAGATCTGAAGCTGGTCAGTCACATGCTGTTTCATTTGGAATACAATTGGTGCCTGAGTTGGTGTACCTGGAAGGCACACGGCTATGCAGTGAATGCAGATGTTGCCAGTGGCAGGCTTCCCACAGAGACTGAGGGGAACAATGCGAGAGATTAGAGAAAGAGGAAGAATACTTTCACTGCTTAGAAAGGAATGCCATTTCAAGATACTGAGCACAGTCTCTGAGTATATGCCAGAAGGACCCTTTCAGTGTTCTCAGACCGAGGCATGTGAGAAGGCTGCTCAGTCACTGCCTGTTCCTAGTTTTCCACCCATCAGACAGGACTTTTCACAGTGGCTACATTGTGCTGGCATGGATATGCAAAATTAGGAGTGCTTCTGGCTGTTGATGAAGATGCCTGGACTTAACACTGCACTCTGTGAAAATCCAGGATTTATTGTAGTGGCATACACTAAGCACCACCGAGCTTAAAGTTCAAGACCAAAGCATCTAAACCTGTTCTTTTGTTATCTGCAAACGGCTGCAAAGTTGGCAGACAACAGGATCCCAAATGCAACTCTATTTTTTCCTAGTTCATGCTGAAGCTGTTAAAATTCTCTGAATATTAAATGTCCAGTTCCACTTTCAGGGTTGACTTAAATGCGGTTTCCAAAAAATGTGCTGAATATTATTCATTTCTCAGAGAATCAAAAAGCTGGAGGCCCTTTGATGGGGTTGCTTGCATTTTTAAATCACACGCACACTAGTTAGAAAACATGGCAAGTATGGTTATATGTGTTGATATCTTAGACAAAAATACACAATACTAACCCAAAATTTTAGGTGTTTTTAATTGTTCTTTAATATAATTCCAATGTCTTTAACCTGCATATATCATACACTTCAGAGCAGTATATACTGGCTGAAGGAAGGAAAAAGTGAAGCACAGAGAATTTAGTAATCAAAGACTGCTAGGAACTGGTGTCTGCTACCTTCAGAAATTCAATTTCCATTGCATTCATTAAACAAACAAGGAATAGCTTTTCCCTGGCACTAAAGAAAAAAGTTTCAACAACTTCCTTGAGGAATGTTGGTGCTAGTTGAGCTGAGTACCTAACTCACAACCAAGTTGGTATTAGTGAGCTAAACTTGCAAGAGCTGATATCAAAGGAACTCTGAATGAATCAGAAAACTTGCTTCTGGAAACCACATACTTAAAGACAGCAGATACATTTGAACAAAAGATATAATGTAAGTGTCAGATTACTTATTCATTGTTCAGGTGAGTGCTTCCCACTGCCAAACTGGACTGCTGGTAGCCACAGATCACAGCAGCCATGAGAGAGGACTGACACATTCTGCAAGTTATGATGCAGGTTTTACATCAGTTCGGCTCTGATTTGACTTTGCAAGTCATTTGGCATTCAAATATCCAAAGAATGATGTATAATAATGTAGCACCTAACTTTGGCACCACATGTCTCAGACCAAGCAGATAACTTGGCACTAATTAATAACTAGGCTTACAGGTGGGTGTAGGCATACCTGGACTCCTCTGGCTGTGCTCTTTGCTAGGTGGGTGCAAGCCAGTTGTGGTACAGGGGCTGTTTAGCTGTGTTAGCATAGTGCTAACATAGTGCCTTTCAGCAGGATGTATTGATTCAAGTGCAGAAATGCACTAATATCACACTGCTAGATCTCAGCTGGCTCTCATCTAGCCAGCTCCATACCCCAGGCAGGGGGGGTATCTCTGTCAGCACTCATCTTCTAGGCATGTTGAATTTAGGAAGCCACCTAAATTATCCCAGACAGGTCAAGGAAAGATGCAGAGTTTAAGCTCTTAAGAGAGGTAGGTGATGCTATGCCAGAGGAAATTATCTCCTTCTGCTAACAGTACTCTTGACCATGAATGTTCTTTTGGCATTCAACAACTAAGACAGGCCTTTCCCACAAAACACTGCTAGAACATGATGCTCCCTCCTCACCTACTACCTTTTATCCTGTAATCTAGTGATTAAAGACTTCATCTGAGAAATGGAAGAGCTCTTTTTTGCCGGAGGGCTTTTAACACCCAGCTTCTAATTTTCAGCAGCAATCTAGCAACAAAGCTATTCTGGTTGGTGTACAGAGGGTTCTTGGTCCCTCCCATTAAAACTGCTTCACTTTTCTCAAAATATTTAGCTATCTACTGGGGCAGAGTGAAAGAGAAAGTTACTGCATGGTTAAGTGGTTACACTCTCAGATACAGGTAGAGGCAGCTTAGGAATGTAAATATTTAGCCAATGTTGAAAAACTTGAATGAGAGATTTGGAGAACAACTGTCCCAGAATATCCTGAAGTGGAGTAATCAGGCTTTTCTGGGAGACAAACATACATCGGAGTTGCAACCAGCAGGGAGGAGATTTGGATGTAAGTTTCTCACATCACAAGTAAGTGCTTCAGAAGGATGTGTAAGTCTTGGTGGTTAAAGAATCTGGATACAGCTTGCCGCTCCGGTACATGTGGGGAGCGCTTTGGGAGGATTTCAGGGCAGGACTTGCTGGCGGAAGTGGATGCAGAACATTTTGCTTGCCATCCCAAGGAAAGCCCAGCACGTATTAATGATTTACAAAACCTGGGGGCTGTCTGACACAGAGTGGGAGTCCTGCAGTGTCAGGTGAATGTCCTAGCTGCTTCTCTCCATCAGGCCCAGCACCCCGCAGCCATCCCCTTGCTCAGAGGCCTGCTGCTGCCCTGAATGCAAGTAACACAAGATAGACTTGGGGACCCCAAGAAGGGAGTGACTGCAGCAACCTGCAGGTGCAACCAAGGCTGCTGGAATCCCCTTTCTTCTTGCACTTATGCACATCCTGTGTCAGAGACCAGCTGCCAGCCTGAGGTCCTGCACTTGTGCATCCATCCACTTCCTCATGAGATCAGGGCAATCTCCAACTCTGTTTGCAATGCTGGGTACATCAGGCCTGAGCACAGCTATGCGGGAGATTGCTGCAGTACCCCATAGCTGAAGGCAGCCCTTTGAGGGCCATGCATCTGTGTATATTTACATTAAATAGCATTAGACAAAGCACATTCATCTGTCTTTCCCATGCTCTCTCCTGTCTGTCTAGACTGTCAGTTTGGAACGTTCCTTGGTCTGAACAACAGTGGGAGACACAAGGGGAACCAAGAACAGCTCTCCAATCTTGGTCCACCTCTTATCCCCCGATACCTCCAGAGGGAATTTAGGATGCTTTTATTTCCTTTTATCCTCTGCCCAAATATTCTCACATGAAGCTCAATCTCTCTATGGAGCAGAAGATATTTATAGCTTGTTTTGCTTTATTTTTCCATGGTCAACCTTTACATTCATTTTAAGGGATAATGGTTTGTCATACAAAAGACTGTCGTATTCATTATTTTTGGTAGCATCTTCTACTCAGGTCCACAGAACAGCTCCTTGCAGTGGCTGTTTGGAAGCTTTGCATTTAACATGCTGCTCCTGCCACTTTGGAAGTTTTCATTTTGAGACTCTTGTTTTCAGGGACGTGAACAATTTGCAGGGGAACAAAAGAAACAGCCAGAAACAAAGCATTTGGCATTGACCCAGCCCTTCATTCATAATAAACCTTTAAAAAAAAACAGAGGTGACTCAGCACAGGCACAATTCACAAACCAGAAAGGCTGGCTTTCTTACCTCACAACTGCATTGGTAGGCACTTAATCACTGCAAATAACATAGTAGATACTTCATTTCTGAAAACATATACTACATTATATTCATCTCCTGAAAGCGCTGTAACACACAGCCTCTCATCTAAAATAGCCCTGTCAGATATAATTGGCAAAAGTCATCAGATGAGGCTCACGTCATATAATTAGATGTATTAGGCTGAACCGGTTGCTTTAATAGTAATGCCACAATGTATGCTAACAAGACATTTTAAAACACAAATGACTTCCATGACCTTCTCGAGATAGCAGCTCTGATTCTCTGACACTTACGGCAACAAGCTATTAAAACCATCAGATAACTTGTTTGGGCCTTTTCTAAGCCCACTGTCCCAAATAAACCCAACAGCTCGTCTCTCTATGCCCATGTGGCACAACTCAGCCCTCTGTGAGCGATGGGCTGGGGTCAGGGGCCAGAGTACTTGGTCCAAAGGCCAGGAGAAGGCTAAATTTTATGTTCAGGAGACAACATAATAAGAAAGGGCAGTGGCCTGGTGGTGATGACTCACCACTTCCTGATGATATTCAGGTTTCTAAATAACAGAGTGGGTGTGTATGTCTGTTTTTTTTGTGTTGTTTTTTAAGTTAATGATCTAAAAAACATTCCTCTGCTCTCCCCGTGATTTTGCTGGTTTCTTACAAGCATGACACTAGAAATCAGTTTACAATGTCTTACCTCAGTTTCTCTAGCAACTGTGCTGTAATATCAATACTCAGAACTGAATTTACTACTGGAGGTAAAAATTAAGGTACCTAATTCTAGTTATATATTGCTGGGCTGTCTCCACACACAGGACACTGAGAACAATCAGCCACCTACTTTGGAATCCATTTTACCAGTACAAAGGTATTATTACTCTCCTAGTTCTCGACGGTAATTATTAGAGTAAACAATCACACCCCTAACTGACCTAGTTAAACTGTTGGAAAAGCCGGGGTTAATTTCTAATGCAAATCAGTGCACCTGCATATGCAGTGGCCATGCTTTCTGGTGTTGCATGGAAGGTGTAGGTCCAGCGAGGCTCTGGCTTGGGCACAGACCTGACAGCTGAAGTATGCTGAAGCTGTCGACAGGACTCTGCAACTCTGCTGGGATTCATCCGTAGACACTGCACAGGACAAGTTTGGGGGGCAACCCTAAGTTTTTTAAGACTCCTTCAAAGCTGATTGTATTATCAACATTACGTCTTGACAGCTAGACCCACAGCCAAGTGCACCATCACCAGCTGCAGCTTGTACTCATAGACAGCAATATTGTATAGGGCCAGAAATATTCTATAGTTTTACCTGGCTTCAGAGAGAAAATACTGACTTCTGAAGACAAGATTCCACATTAAGAAGTCATAAATTTTTTCATAATACATCCTGGCTTGCTACCCAGTATAAATCTGATTCATATAACAACTGTTATAATGACACAAAATTAGGGTGGCCAGTCTCTCTGGAAATTCCAACTCATCCTATTTTGCTTTTGTCATCTCAGTAATAAACTCTTAAATTCCAAGCAGAAAATATGGGCACAGTATATGAAAGTAGAAGGATCCACAGAGTGAGCAGAACTGAGATCTCAGCCATACCCATCAGCTGCTGCTGCAGCAGCTGTGGTTGATGCTCATGGACATAATGCATGGAGCAAGGGGATCAAGGAGATCCCTCCCCTGCTGCAGATCCAGCCTTCTGTGACATGGAGGCTTTCACACTTTGGCAGTGGTCCATATTTGTTTGCTGCAGAAAGTCTAAGCTTTCCTTTTCTATTTAATACCTTGACGACCATTTATATCCTTTATCTCCACATCATTTGTTAACAATGAATTCTACATAATTATATGGTGCATGAAACAGAATTTCCTTGTGTTTACGTACATTTTGCTCTTATTAAATAATTTCAGTGGGTGCCTCTGGATCTGTTGGACTAAGAAAATTGCAGACAATTTGCATAATTTTCTCTCTTATACCTCTAAAATCTCATAAACATTTGCAATATTCCATTCATGGTACTTAATCTTTTCCAAGCTAAAGGATGTTGATCTGCTGTGGCTGTCTCATAGCTATTAGTTTTTTTTACCTTTTGCCACTTCCACTGTCTCATTTCTTGAACTGGAACAACCAGAACCCCTTCTACTGCGTGGAGTGGGTACACATAGTCAGCCCTCTAGTACCCTGTTCAGTTTTGGGCTTCTCATTAAAAGGAAGACACTGAGGACCTGGGGCATGTTTAGAGGAGGGCAGTGAAGTGGTGAAGGCTCTGGAGCACAAGTCTTATGGTCAGTGGTCGAGGGAACTGAGATTGTTTAGTCTGGAGAAGAGGAGGCTCAGGGGAGATCTTGTCACTCTACAACTTCCTGAAGGGAGGTTGTGGTAAAAGAAGTGTCAGACTCTTCTCCTGGATAACAGCAATAGCACAAGAGGTAATGGCTTCAAGTTGCACCAGAGAGGGACTCAGATTGGATATTAGGAATTTCTTCTATGAAAGAGAGGTGATGCATTGGAACTGGCTGCCCAGGGAGGTGGCGGACCCACCATCACTAGAGGTATTTAAGAAAAGGGTAGATGTAGTACTTTTGGACATGGTTTAGTGGACGTGGTCCATAGTCAACATTAATCAGCTTTGTGATTTTCTGAAACTTTATTTAGTTTGTGAAATGTATCTTGTCCAAACCATTGTGATTACAATTTCACAATGAACTTCACCTGTAGCACAGTGCTCATTGCTCTGTGGAATATGCAGGAGAGCAGTGTGGCTCATCCCAAAAGGAGGACAGCTCCCTGGTAATCACAGGACTTTCTTTTATGACTTCTGGCTGCAAGGCTTTGCTGTTTCAGGCCAGTTCTATTGTAAGGAAACTCACACTGTGTGTTTCTCACTTTAGAGCACAGCCAAACACAAAAAGCTAAAGTAAAACTTATAAGGCACAGCACCATGTAAAATAAAACTCACTGAAAAAGTTTTCACAGTCCCATGCAAACAGAAACCTTTTAATTCTTGCATATTATGAGACATCTTACTCACCTAATTAACCCTCTGCCTTTCCTGGAGCAACCTGCCTGTGTGGAAAAAAAAATATCCTGACACTTCCTAATGTAAGGAAACTAAGTCTTTCATGTATGTAGGTTTAAAACTAGTGTTCCTTCCCAAATTTAAGGGGAACTGTTTCATTCTCGAGTAACATGAATGAATGAGAACCACAACAAAAGACTGTACCCTGTGACAAGGCACCCCTTGTCCCTTTTTTGCCTTGGCTGTGATCAGCAGCTCCCTCACCACCACAGATGGAGAATTGCCCCGTGTGCAAAGTAACCCAGAAATCCCAGCCAGCTTCCAATAGAGAATTAACTGCACCCTTATCACTTTCCCAGCCTTCACACTCCTCTGGATCTCTGCTCCTCAATTATGCAAAAGTCTCAAACTTGCATTTATAACGTGATGTCTCAACAGCATCTCCAACAACACTAAGTGCAGGGTAGCACATATTAAATATTTACTTTTTGATTATGAGAGACTGAAGGCATTTCAGGCAAGCTAATATCTCATCAGCTATGGGAGGGGCACTGAAATGCAATGGGGCCAGAAGACACTACTATATGTGGCTTCGTGAAGCCTTAACTGGTGTTTGTGTCAGCTGAGGAGTTTTGTTAGCTTCCTCTTTTTCAGTTGAAGCTTAATATTAAGTTCATTTGCAAAGGATTGTAGAAAGTGGTTTGTAGCAGCAAAAGCAACTTACAACTGAATCACTGTGAAAGGTAACTCATTTATTTCCAGTCTTTTCTCTCCATGCCAGTCAATGCTATTCTTTTTTTTCATGAAAAGTGACATTCTGGCCTTGAAAAAATGAAGGCAAATTTTCCCTGTGGTTTTCTGGCGCAGATTTCACCTTGCCCAGATCCAGGCAGTGTTAGCGTTAGCCCTCAGATTAAAATCCAGGAGTTCCTGGCTCTTTGCAAAGCGCACATTAATGTTCTGTTCCTCTTCCCACAGCGATCCATCAGCTCTGGGCCCTGCATATACTCCAAGTGTCCTTTAAAGCTGCTTTTTTTGGAAGTAAACTTCTGCCTACTCACCCAGCCCCCCCATTTGGAGGAACTGAGCACCTTTAGCAGGTTTCTGACTAACTTTGGCAGCCTCTGTTGGAAACAACACAAGGGTTAGTCATCTGCCAAGGAGACATTAATCACTTTGCTGCTGCCTCTGCTAATGGGTAATGGCAAAATTTCAAGCGGTTGGCTCCCGCGGCAGCAGATCACGTGCCCGATCCACATCCCCTCCACTTTCCTTCCCAGCTCCCTCACCTTCCCTCCACTGGCAGCTCACCGCAGCTGATCAATACGCCTGCTTTTCCCTCTTCCCTTCCTCCCAGCAAGGATTCACAGTGATTAATGTGTTCTCTGGGTTCACTGCCACGGGACAGCCGCTTCTCAGAGTGGAGGCTGCCGTGTAGGATCACTCATAGCTGTCTCACTTATTCCCAGCACAATTCAAAGATTGGGAACTTATCAACCAAGTTAAACTGTATCAGAAACTACATCTCTAGTTGCAACTCAGCCAGAAAGCAGAGGTAAAATGCACTTGTTTGCGAGTTAAACGAGCTACTGGACATAGTAAGGAGATCCAGAACTTTTAGGGAAAATACTTCTTCTTCAGAAAATGCTTTATCAATACAACCAAATGTATCTCTGTTATATGTCATTATTTCTGTCTACTGATTTGCATGTCTGTCAGATAGAGATTCCTTTTTTTCTAAAGAGCATCTAGGAAAAAATCCAGGTAAAAGAATTCATACCTCAGTATTAAAATTTATAAGAACGTATCAAATAAAAAGTTCAAAACTCCTTGATATATATGCTATGTGCAAAAAAAAAAAAAAAAAAAAGTAACAGCATTATGTATTTAGCATTCGAAAACTGTAATGTACCAGAACAGATGTTGCCTGTGTCATCTTAATTAAGTCTTGTGTGTTTTGTACAACTGTTAGTCCTATAATCACTCTTTTTTTCCCCCCAAAATGCTACTACTTTAAAATTATTCAAAGTTAATCAACTCTAAAGATGAATTAAAGGTGTGTGAGAATGTTGAGTATAATTCACAGGAAAATTTATGATTTTCTGCATAGGAAATCAAGAAGTAGATAGCAACTATTCAACAAAATTGTTTTTGTGAAACTTTGGCTTTCCTTGAATAGAGAGATGGACTTGCAAAGCTCAGCCTAAGGCTGTCTCAGTAGAAATGAAATAAAATGGCCATGTTACTTTCTGACCTGACCAAGGAACATGATGCTAATGACAAGGAGCATTTTCCCAAAAAAAAAAAAAAAAAAAAGAGTAAAATAATATTTTCAAGTTACGATTAAAATGTTTGGAACAAAATTAATTACATCACTATGAGACCTGGAGAGAAGGAATTCTCCAATGGCCTCAGCACCAGCTCCACGAGAATGGGCTTCCATGCTCTAGAAGTATCTTTTCAATATAAAAAGAATTCTGCATTATACCTCAATCTGAACAGGAAAACTGATCAGAGAATAGAAATTAGCTGTTGCCTCGGTTATTTAGCAGATGTAATTATGTGCAAACAGAATTGTATGCTTGGCATTATGGGAGTTCCAAGTTCACAAAGCTAAGAATAGTTATGCACAAAATCACCTGGAAGACTAAATTTAAATAGAATACTGTCATCAAGAACTCAAAAATGCTTAGAAAATTCTTGCTGAAAGAGGAAAATATTGGTGATAGGTGAACAGTTGGACTGGATGATCTTAGAGGTCTTTCCCAACCTTGGTGATTCTATAATTAAAACATTTTCAGCAATAAGTAGAGAACTATAAACACTACGTATGCATTAATATACTCATGCTATTAGAAAACAAACAAACAACCAAACAGAAAAGTGGGATTAAGATGCCAAGCTGATTTAGAAAGAATATAAAAACAATCATAGAAATATGGACAACTATCTAAAAGACTGAAATTGAGACTAGTGATTAAGTACCAGCTAACAGTTTAGCACTGCAGAAAGGTCAGCAGCAGTAGAAGAAATACTCATTAGATGCATAAGTTAAAACACACAAGTTAAAACACACAGAAATGAACCAATCCAGGTAACTTGTAGTCTAAGAGCTTGGGAAGGCCATTGGACCTTTAATGTCACTTTTCAGTGAAGCTGTAGATAAGTTCCCATTACCTGGCAGAGAAGGATTGCTAGCCTAATGATGGGAAGCCTAAGTAGCCCAGCCTGCTGCTCTGACAGAGATGCTGGGAACACAGCAGAAGAGCAGATGAAAGATCTGGTTAATACAGAATTTAAGGTGAATAAAAGAGGTAACAGCCAACAACATGTTTATCGAAAACACATCATATTAAACAATATTGTTTTTAAAAATTAGAGGAGTTTTGTTGCTGAAAGCACCAGCACTGAAATAATAATCCTGAATTTCTCTAAGACATTCAGCTCTGAGTCGCATAAGAAATGGGAGTGAAACCAAATCCAGCTTCACATACTTTAAGTGAGAAATAAATATAGGTCTTTGTTAGATTTTAAAAGATAACTGGAAATGGAGAGGTAGCCATATTTCTAATGAGTTTCCTCTGGGGCTAGGTCACAGCTCTATGCTATTTAATACTTTAGCAAGATGAAAGACAAATAAAATAATTTCAGAGAAATGATACAGGTTTTGGAAGAATATTGTATGATGAAGTGGTGAAATAAATGTTCCTCAGTAAAAGCTACACAGACAAGTGTACAGATATATAACTTTTGAAAGATAGTACCAAAGGAATAAGAATAATCAAAGGGCTAAAAGTGGCAGGGAGCATAACTTCACTGAAGAGTGGATGTGAGGGAGTTTTAAAACCTCTTTCTAGGATAAGGACCTCAGATCTTGACAGAACTGGAAGAGACTGGTCAGTTTGCAAATCATCCCTCTGCAAACTTCTTCCATGCCAAAGCGGGTGGTGGCATTAAATAAATGAAGGCAAAGCAAAAATAATAATAATAATAATAATAGTAATAATAATAATAACTCAGATGAGATCACTGCAGGAAACACAAAAGAACTGCTTCAAACTAAGTACGTATTAAAAAAATATATTAAAAAGACCAACCCCCACAGAGGAAAGCATTCTGGAGAGAGTTCTGATGCCAGATCTTGTTCTGATGTAGTGGTGCACCAGCAGGGTTCTGGCAGGTGCTGTTTGGAAAACCTAGTGACATTTGTACATGTTCAACACTCCCACAGGGAGACCCTGGCTCTGCAAATTCTCACTTGGCAAACAAATATTTTGCTTGAAGAATGCAAGACCTTTGAATGGTATAAAGAGGTGCGTGATTCGGGTAACAGAGAAGCATAACAGAGCATCTGAGCAGCTTTGGGAAGCGCTGCTGGACTAAAGCTGAGAAAAAGTCAACTTTTTTTAAAAGAAATATCATCCCTCAGAGAGGAAAACGAAAAATAAAATAACACAGAAGTGTGCTGAGACTGACCACAGCAATAATGCTGCCATCTGTGGCATACCTTCTCCAACACACATGAGAAGGGCACAACAATTCCTTCGACTCCCAGACTATGAAAAACATTCCCATACATACACTGGCTGTCTAAAGCAACAAGCTTGTGAAAAATGTCCAGCAGGCATGCCATAAAACATCTTTTAAGAGCTCAAGTAACAAAATACAGGGCTCTGAAACTGAGCGGCTACAACAGAGGGTGGAAAACAGTTGTTCGCAGACATCCCGATGGACAGTATTGGCATGGACATCCTACAACCACACAGCCAAAACAAGAAACCAGAGCTCTCTGCTTCTCTGCAGGTGCTGTTAAAATAAATTTGCCCTGGCACACTCATCTAGGGAGGGAGGCTGTGCACTTAGGGAGGGCACCGAAAGGTTCCTGCATTGACTGGGGCCCATGTCAACTGAAACAAAACCACATTTCTGTCGTTTCTGAAGGGGACTGGCAAACCTCACTACACCACAAAAACATGGAGCTTATTTTTCAGCTTTCAGATGTACAATTTGCAAAATGAATGCAAACCTCAGGAAGACCCAGTTGCTGCAGACGCCCTCGAAAGAATTAGAAAAACACAGAAGAAAGAAAAGAGCTAGATATCACATCAAAAACAACCACCGCTGCAGGTTGTACTTAATGAGAACAGCGATTTTAAGAGCTACTGCTAATGGTACAACCCTGCAGCCAGGATTTAGAAGTTTTGGCTCTATTTTCAGTTTATAGAAATCATTTCATAATCTGAAAAAAAAAAAAAAAGATGATATTTAAATGTTAACTTTGAGATACCACGAGAGTTCATTGTACAGGGGTGAATAAAGAAACTGTTTGAGGATGAAGGAGCAATCTAAGAAGAACAGTTACCAGAAGGGAGATGTTCAGATTTGTCACATTAAACAGCAAAAGAAAAGAAGCACTTACTGATGTACCCTTGTTGTTGTTCCAGTTTAGTTCTGCCATCTCCAGTCCAACTCTTCTCTCCAGTCCTCCTCAGCAGCGCCCAGTTACAAGGCCTGAAGTGAATGAGTAGCCCCAGGAAGTGCAGGATGGGCAAGAGGAGCTCTCCCTGCTCAGCTCAGGTACTTCACACGGTCCACATAATGCATGAATTTACCCGCTGGCTCCACTTAAATCTCTACCAAGTTTGGGTAGTTCTACAAAATGCTATCATTTGGCCACAACTGCTAAGGTTTTTGCAGAGATGAGTCTTAACAATATCCCTCCTCAAATACTGCTACTTTATCAACAGAAAAAAAGTACTTCTTTTTTTTAACCTTTCCCCACGTTGAGAGCAGTTTGGACCAAAATTCATGTTCTGTCACTGAGAGCAACAAGTCTGAAGCACACCACCATCAGGAAAAAGGTCATCCCAAACATTTACCCATTGGCAAGCTTCCTTCCAGCCAAAACAAACCAGTAGGATGAAATGTCCAATATGCTTACAGATCAAGCATATGCATACAGATCAAGAGTGCTACCAAGCCCACCTTGTTTTCATGTATAAACCTGTGTTTGCTAAGGTAGGAGTACTAGATATAAAACTCTCCCAAATTTGCCCTGCTCCTGCCTGGAAAGAGTTCAGGAAGCCCAGATACTCTATCTTCTTGCAGCCTTTTTGGTCTTTATACAAGCAGTTGCAGTACAAAATCAGTGCCAGTTCCCTGAGGGAGAATAAGCTTTTTTAAAAAACAAAACAAACTAAAACAGATTGACTGCTGGAATTTATTTAGATCGACACCAGTGGGTCTTTCTCAGAGGGAAGGGAACTTTCTGTGCACTAAATGTTTACCTCCTTTGCGGTAGCAGCAAATTAGGTGTTTACTTCTTGAAGCAGCAAGAGGAGCCAATGCACCTGTTCCTTCCAGATTGTCCCTGCTTTTTTTTGGCATAAGACACTGTGAAAATGGCTCTGGTGATCTGCTGTGGGAGTGCTAGGAGGTTTTCTAAAACAGGTTGAAGCATTTGTTTTTCAACAACAAAAAAAGTTAATATAATTCTCTCTTCATTGCTGCATTTTATTATATGTGGTATCCGTTCCACAGAATATTGAAATTAGATTAAACATAAAAAGCCAGAAAATGTGCATGAAAACAAACATTCCATATGCACTTATTAAAAAGACACAAATCATTATGTCAGCACCTGTCCTCATGGGCAGAATGGTGGCTTTGATAGAGGTTTTCCAAAGCTCATCACTGGGCCATGGATCATCCCTTACCCAGCTCCAATCTCTGGAGAAGAACCCACCAGCAGCATCTCAAAGGAAATGCATATGCACAGCACTAAGGAGATGTGTGGGCACCCACATGCGTGGGCATAAGGGTTCTGAACTCGATAACTGCAACTTGATATAGAAGATCACAGCTGGATTAAAACAATTCTGCATTTGCTGGGAGGTCATGTTACTGCTCTGAGATGAGAACCTGAAGTTTTAATTTGTGATACTATGATCTCCTTTCTTCTATTAGTCCAAAAATGCCTTAAATGACACAAATGGCAGTGGGGTGTGCAGGCAGCACAGCTCCGTTCTATCTGCAGCCACAAGCCAGAAAATACTCTGAGTGAAGGCAGAGACTGAAAAACCACAGGGTTTTAAGCAAAGGAGTCAGACTGAAAGGTGGACTGAAATTCTCCTTTGGCCCAGCAGTTGTTACACATCTCCTTATCCCTTTTGTATTCAGAGTGCAAGGGCAAAAGGGCTGCTCATCCTCTGGGCACATCTCCACTTGATACAGGTATAGCATTCAACATACAGCAGTCAACACCCTGAACAGGGAAACAGCTTAGACAAGCAAAAAATTTGTTTTGCTGGTACAAATTAAACCAGTTTGTGGAACAGATTACATTATAGCAACAACAAAAAAGGCTTTTGATGGCAGGACTGAACTTAGGGTAGGAACTTTGCTATTGTAATTATACTTTAGCCGTGCCAGCAAAACTTTTTAAGTATAGACCAACTCCCTGCATTTTTATCTTTTCAGTTAAAAAGATTGCACAGGGGCAGAAGTTATGAAATGGGCTGGCAGCAGGCATGGGGAAATGTATCTGCCCTTAGAAAGCACACTGTCTCACAGTGAAGAAGGCAATGACCTATAGGAGCAGCCCCACATCAGTTCTGAAGGTATGCTGGGAGATGGGATGCTTTGGTCCAACCTGTGTGTTTCTGTAGTAAAACATTTTTTGGATGGAGATTTAGGTTGTTTTATATTAGAGCGTCTATTTTGAAACATTTCCAACTGCCGTGTTGAGGAAGCTTGAGGTTTTTTAATTGCATGGAAAGGATTTTGCTGCTTATGCACTGATGAAATGGTGTGCACATGCAGATATAATCAAACTGTAATCCTTCAGGAAAATCTTGATATTTAAGTACTCTCTGCTCTGGATGTGCCAATTTAATAGCATACATGCTTTTTACATATAATGCAGTGCAAGACTACAATAGTTAAGACATTCAAAGAGGAAAAAAGGGTGGAACACCTTGGCAACAGTGCTAATCCCTTTGAAGGCTCCACCATTTGCTGAGTCAGGCCCTCCCTGCCTCTTTCCCTCCCCACGCCATAGCTTACAACCAGCCCCTGCGTCACTGCAAATTCCTGACTTCACTTTTTCATGAGCCACAGTAGCGTGTTTTTAGTGTTTCAGCTCCTTTAAATAACCTCTTTTTTTGTTGACAGGATGGCAAAGCACTATGCGGAGCAGGCACATGCTCACAGGAAGACAGATCTGCTACTAGCAGACTCCTCAGCCTTGTTAAAGCAGAAATACCCATCAACCCCAGTGTCTTATACCACTTCACGGTGCCATGCAGGCACAGTGATGTGGCCTGAAGCCAGCCACCGGTCCTGCCTTGTTTCCTCATCCAGAAATTGATGATGCAGCCTGCCTGCCAGTAGAAACTCCCATTGTGAAACTGAGTTTGCTGATATTTGCAAAGTATTTGAAGGTGTGTCTCAGTGGGAAACAAGGTCTGCTCTAGCTTCAGTTAGGTAATGTGAGTACACCCGTTTATGATCCCAATGGTGAAACACTGGTGAGCAGCATTTCACACGCATGAAGTCAAGCTAGGATTCCTCTTTAACCAAGCTAACTCAGGTTTCATCCTGAATCCTACCAATTATTTAAATCCCAGCTTCCCACAAGAGCCTCCTGCTCTGCTGTGGTGGAGCTGTTGACTCACATTGCCTGCTCTGACTTGGGTGATGCCAAAACTCACGTGTGGATGTGAAGTAGCACTGGACTTCCTACAGAGGCACCACCAGCAATGCTGGGCCATCTAATGCAGTGGGATTAGCTCAGGGCAGCTCTGCATCTTGACACACTGTGCATTAACCCAAGTTAGGGAAGCAAACTAAGAATGTGTCTCTTTACTTCACAGGAATGATAGAGAGGAAAATTCAATATGGCTATTCATGGAAGAATGATTTCTGTCATTTATTCCAAACACTTCTAAAGTTTAATAGAAGCATCAACAAACACAGTTATTAAGATTCACTTTACTCATCAGCAGTGTTTCTGTCTCTAGGCAGAACTTTATATATCTGCTTAATAGCACAGAGCAAATTTACAGCACAGCTTAAGGTAGAAAATCGTGAATATTACTTCAAAAATAGATAGCATAGGATAATTGTGTGGAGCTGCACTTTGTCACACTGAAATTCATGATAATAGGTAAGCACAGAGGCACAATTCTTACCCACCCGTCATTGTTTACATAAATTGAAAATTCAGAATTGTTCAGAAGTTGAAATAAGTCCTATTAATATTCAAAGTCACTTCCACTTCAGTGAGGTTTTCTGTTATTTTAAAATTGTGCCCTCTTTTAAGAAATCTACATTTCTTAAAAAGATAGTTCAGTGGGCTTCCTGCTTTTCCTACATATTCTTTCTGTTTGTTTGTTTGTTTCTCAGTTATTTCTGTATAGACTACATATAATAATATCCAAGTTAGCATTTTCTTTCATCGCTTTATTTTCTGTAACAGTTCAATATTTCTTCAGGTTTAGAAATATGAGAGACTGTCAAATGAAAATGAAATATATGTATATTTAAAAAACAACTTTAACCTTGAATTTAATGCATTCTTATAAAAGTATAAAGAAGAGATTATAAAAGTTAATACTATACTGTCAGAGACTTATAATTTAAATAAAATCAATAAAATCCCCCAAAACCTGGAAAAAAACAGCTTTTCATTTGAGGTTCTGATCTCTAAAAAACAAACATTGTCATTGAAACGAAAATCTGAAGAGAAGCACTAAACCTGCTCTGAAAACAATGATGCATATATGTCACTTTGGATGGCTGAGGTGACGTAAATCAAATGCGGTCATGTTTACTCAGGAGCTGCCTGCAAGGGGCAAGGTCATAATTTGCACATAATTACTGGTTTGCACTATCGTTTAGCCACCACCAAGATAACTATGTCTTTCTTCCCTCTGCCTGTGAAAAGCAGTGTTCAACACACTTAGCTGTTCTTGTGCAAATCACTGTTTTCTGTGGTGTAAGATTCAATACTGCTGTCAAAAACAGTGTCAGCACCTGGAGGTGGCTCTGTATTTTTGATAATTCTTTCGTTGAGTAGAAATGTGCCATAGCACACATTCAGTTATTAGAGACATACCTACTATGACAAACGAATATGGAAGTGTGATTCGTTATGGTAAAGCAAGAGTGTTTCAAACACGGGGTGTGTCTGCAATTTGTGCTGTATGTCCAGTCACACCAGCCTTCTGTCAACCAATTCACACAGGAAATATCCAGCCAAGCGTTCTGTGTTCTGGGTGAACCTATAATTCTTGTTTCCCTAAGCTAGGAAGGATATGTGCTTCTTGGAGAACATCTGAATCTCTGAGGAGTCTGAGTCAAGATTTTCAGAGCCAGCCAAGGCCTTCACTCACTTTGCCTGTGCCCTGGGAATGCAGGATGCTCACATAGAGCTGAGCAGCCACAAAAATCAGTCCTTGGCTGAAAGAGAAATCAGATGTCAAGAACAAAGGTACTCAAACTCTCTAATCATGCTGGAAAAGATTCTTCCCTGCATCAAAGGTATTTGAAAAATAGCAAGATCTTGTGTTCTCAATATTTAGTGGAGGCATTTCAAACACTTCAGCTAGAATAAAGCCCTGTGCACTGGTACCATGTTTTGATGTGCTCACAGGTGAGCTAGCTCAGGCCACACTCAGCCACAGCTTTTTGGGGCACAGTCAGAACTCGTGTTATCCATGCTGGCCTGCTCACACTTACTTCAGTGTGTAATTCACAGTCCTGCAATTTATTTGGAAGTTGCTCACAAAATGTTTGCTACTTCATTGTCATCTTCATTTTCTTTTTCTAAACTCTTAAAAAATCACACGGTTTGAAATCAGCGTGGTTTCTTGAAACCATATCTGACACTTCTCAGCAGCTGGTGTGGCGGTCCTGAGATCTGCTGCAACACAGCCAAGGTTTTCTTTACCTCCACATTCACAGGGAAGGTAGTTGGCTTGGGCTGCTTAAGCTTCTTGGTTCAACAGTCTACAATTTAGTCACTCTCCAGAACTGCACCTGGAGAGAATTTCTAGAAGCCAAGTGAGTCCCAAACTGGGGGCTAAATCAATTCCCCATTTCTCCATAAGACAGAATGCTATTCTCTGCCGCTCTCTGAGAAGCTTATTGTGGGAAAGCTGGTGCAACTCTCCCATTCTTCTCCAGCTGCAAGTGCCAAGGGCAGAAATACTGTGGGTGTTATTCACACAGCGCAATGCAGTGCAGAGCATCTCTGCGCTTGGGGACTGGTGAGGTAGCACTTGTCCAAATAGGCCTGGGCGGTCCCTGCCTTCTGAGAGAAGCTGCGTGTCAGAACCTGTGCCATCCAACAACACGTCCGTGCTGCTCACAAACAAGGAACCCTGAAGTTGTAGACAGAGGGTGAATCGTGCTGCATGTAGGTGCAGAAAGTTAATGGGTCAGTTGTGCATGAAAGAAGAACGCCACCCAACTACATCCTCAATGCTGAAAAGTCACAAGGAAAGGCTTTTGCAACCTTCATTCAGCCCTCTTCTAATCTTTAATTACAAAATCACAGCCTGTATTTTCCTTGGGACCCTGCTTCATTCAGTTCACGGAATAGATGTTGTTCACTTAATGAGCAGCTATTCAATATTTTATTTTCTTCTCACTCAGTGTGTTGCCCTAGGCATGATTTACTACATGTAATTCAAACCTGGCTGTGCAGCCAAAATTATTAATTTCAGCACAGCTTTTTTTCCTTTGGTACTCATCCTCACAGCACTCCCAAGTGCTACACAAACAGTAAATATTATATTCTCATAATGCCACAGTGCGGGTGTTTTCACAATACCCCAGTGTGATCAGATAGGGAGGAGGGGTGGAATTGTCCTTTGTATTTCACAGGCACATAGCAGAGGGAAAAAAATACACTAAAGTCCAAAGAATCACAAATTTGGGGTGCCCCCTCCACTGTTTGAGCCCCAGTTTTTGAAACCTCTTCATGTAATAACTTACCAAATATTTGAGGCAGGACTCCCATTCAGCTAACCTGTGCCTGTCAGCACTCAGGAACAGAGAAGGCCTTCTACACCATAGACTAGTCCACTCCTATCACAGACAGCTTTTTAATAATCTTATCAAATTGGACGGAATAAGAATTGGGTTTCTTGAGTTCCTATTAAAAAGCTGAGGACTTACTCCTCTGATAGTTAGAAACCATTTTCTAATTTTCAGCCTAAATTTATTCATAGCCAGATTACACTCATTTGTTCTTATGCCAACATTGTCCTTCACCTTAAATAGTTCCTTTCCCTCTCTGCCATTTGCCTCCACTGATAAATTTAGAGAGAGCAATCACATTTTTTTCTCTCTCAGCATTTGTCTTCAGGAGCTAAATGAGCTGCGCTCCCAAGGCTGCCCCTCACAAATTAAGCTGCCAGGTCCTCTGCTCATCCAAGTAACCATTTTCTAGACCTGCTCCATCCAGTCTGCCCTTATCTACTCTTAGCACACTTGACCAGAATTCTGCACAGCACCAGATCTGACCCAGATCAAGCAGAGAAGTGGTTACTGTACTGATGGCAACTAAATTTTGCTCCTTTTCAGTTTCTAGCAGAAATTTTCACTATTAATTGAAAAAAAAGTAGTATGTTCTTCATACAGTTAAATTTCACCTTGTTCTCCCAATCCTCCAGAATATTGCTGTGCATCTCCACTCCAGTATTACAGCCCTAACCCAATGGTGATGTTGCCAACACCATTCCACTCATTGATTTCATTAGCAGACTTGTGAACATGTATATGTGTATGTATACAAATATATGAAGCAGCACTGAGATCAATCTTGAAGAGCCTACCAGAAAAAAAATCATAGTGACTAGGGAAACACATGGGTCAGATGTGAAAACTCAGAATGTTAGGCATCTTGATTTGATACCTTCTGAAAAATTACCATTCTCAGTGGCTATCAAATGTTGGACACCCATTTGACATGAAATAAATTATGTTTTGGTAGTTTTTGAGAAGATTATGTTCATTATTAAAAGTAAGACTAATTGAGATATGACTTATATATGCACCTTTTTCGGATTCATATGTATTTTCTCTAAATTGTGACTTGGCATATATAAAGCTGCTTAGAGTCATCATCTTCAGTAAAGCATCTATCTTGCATTCACATACTAAAATACCTGGTAAATAATGACCATACAGATTGAATGCAACTGGATAAGCATAATACAAATTTGACAGCAAAAGAGAGGAATTAGACAAGACATTCAAAGAAGGTGAATAAAAGCAAACCAGTGAGTGTGTGACACAATGACTTCCCTGAAATAAATCATTCCCTAGTTGCACAGACTGCTTGATTTCCTGGCTGAAAATGCTTCATATTTCAGCAAGAATAAGATGAGGAGGGGGAAGGTCCCCTATCCGGGTACTAATAGCAGAGCCACATTGGGGGAACACGGTTTGGGGACCACACCAGTGACCATCACTGCCAACAGAGCATAACACAAACACAGTGCAGTGGCCCTAGCAGGTGGTGGTCTCCACTGCACAACTGATGACAGATGAACAACAGCCCTGTAACCACACTAGAATTTGTGTCACCATCCTCTGCAGATAGCCCTAGACATGCTTAGGATGGAGTGGGGCCCCATGGCACCTTCACTGCATGTACAACCTTGCAGGCACATCGTATCTCTTCTTCAGCCTTCTTTCAATGTGTTAACTTTCCTATGGCACTGACTGGCAGCTGTAATGCAACATGATTGAAAACAAACCTATTCAGGGGCCCACTGAAGAAGACCTTGGCAAAGCTGCTGTCGTTTGTAGTCTTCCGTGTGAACAGGAGGATGCAGGACTCCACCCAAGAGGACCAAGAAGCATGTCAGCTCCTGGGGTGACAGCACAGGCCTTCTGAGTTATAAATGAGAGCTCTGTACTTAAGTTTGTGATCTGAAGGATTTGAAAAATCTGTGCATGGGGCATCAAATGGGGAGAGTGCATAAGTGCCCCAAGGCACACTGTGGGACCCAGGGGTGTATACCATCAGTCTGGCCTCTCTATAGATGCTCTTGAGTGTATATTTCCTACAAAAACAACACAGAGATTGTTAGAAGCAATAGGTACCTTCCAGTATGCCCTTACAGCCTCTAAATTATAGTGATTCCAGGGTAAACAAAAGGGAATCTCCAAGGGCAGGGGATCTGAGCTGGGACAATCCAACAAGGCTGTGAGTGCATGCTATGCCTCTTTGACCTCAGCAGGACTCAGCACAGATATACAGAAAAAAACAACAGAATTTCCTTTGAGAATTAAAACTTAAATACATGCAGACATAAAACAAGAGAAAATGCATGACTTTTTCTGCAAAGACCTGAACCTTCTCATGTGCTTGGGGAAAGAGTGGAGAAGACTTTTACAAGCATGAAATGGATGGGAAGTAGGAGTGAAGTGAAACCTGGGTGGAGCTGAGAGCAGCTGCAAGTGTACGGGAGGAGATGAGAGAAGGTGCATGGGAAGGAGCCATCCTCCTGCAAGTGCTGTGAGCGCAAGAAGGCCTGGCCTGTGCTATGGGTATTGCAAGGCCTGGCCTGTGCTGTGGGTGCGACAAGATCTGCGCTGCAGCGGGGACTTGGGAGAGGGGGGCCCTGCCACATCTCCAGGCTCTGCACTGCTGTCAGGCTGAAAGGCCTGGTCCTCATTTGCAGAAGTGAGCTACTTTGGTAATGTTGCAAGCACAGACTGAACACATCCAACCAGTTCCTTTAAATGAAGCAATTTTGCCTGCACAAAGGTTTGAGCAGTTGATCTGCATGAGCTTTCAGTTAAGTTACTGTGTTGACAGCCCACTGCTTTGGTGGGTGGAGGCATATAAGGTGGCATAAAGGAAAAACATCCGACTGTGTGTTACCGTGTGTCTGATATGATCGCATTTACCCTCTTTCCAATGAATGACACTTATTTTGAGGGGGGGGGGGGAACAAAAGAAAAAAAGAAAGCCTGACAAAGTCACACTTCCAATGCCACTAATTCTTCTGTGGGAAGTATCTTCAGCTGCGAAGACATATATTTATCCTAATGACAGTCAGCTGTCACGTCTGTAAACAGACATGTACCTCCCATTAAAGGCTATTTGCCCCTTTTTGTGACCTTTCACCAGCTTTCCATACCCTGGCCATGTGGCACAGATGGTATAATCCTGTCAGGCTAAGGCAGGTGACAGTGCTCCTCAGTGTTTAGTAATCAGTGACTGTAATTAGCCAGACTGGACGCACACTCAGATAATGGGGCAGGCAACCAGCTGCCAGTCATGAGGCTTTTCCTGCAGACGGGAAAAAATAAAAAGAGGCCGTGCATTTTCTAGAATATGTATTTTATAGAGAATTGCTAACAATGCTGTATGTGATGTTTGCTAATATAAAAGATGTTTTCTTTCTATTCCTGAGTGACTGATAAAGCATGTTTCACATCACATCAGTGTACAGGAGTTCTCTGTTGTTAAATCTGACAAAGATGTTTGGAGGATATTTAATCGTACCAAAGCACTTTCCTATATAAATGCTATCTTGTCCCACTTCCCTTACATGTGCTTGTTCACCGGCACACAGAAAGGTGCTCCAGGCTCTCAACTTTGACACCAATCGGTTTAACTCAGGAAAGTAGTTGCACTAAGCTCCTGTGTGCATTCAGAGGGCAGGATTTAGTGAAAGGAAAAACCCAATCTAAATTAATTATGAAGTCATCATTAAAAAAAATAGGGCAGGGATATTGAAATTACTGGCATTAAGAAGTTACATGAAGAAGTGTTTTTATTGTTCTTTTTTTTTTTTTTTTTTTTTTTTTTTTAATGGAGCTAGGTGATCTTCCTTGTTTCTGATCTTGTGTTAAAGCATTCATTTAGACCATGCACAAGTGGAGAAAACTGTGTTTAAGTGAACTAAGCTTTGGGCTAGCTGACTATATTTTCATGTGAGAGATGACTCATGATCTCCTGGATGTCAGAAAATTCTCCATTCCCAGCAGATGTTCATAGTTACAGTTTGTTCGGGTGAAAGAGGTTTTATTACCAAAGAGTCAACCAGGCCTCTCTCACAGAGGAAAGGCTGGCATCCATTCCGTAAGAGGGCTTTTTCATCTTTTTTCCTATTTCAATATTTCTTTCCTATTTTTAAACATGTGCCCATTACTACAAAGACGTTAATAATGAAATATATTTAATTAAAAAACCCAAATGCACACTAACAATGAATCAACTTCTCCCAGTCTTTCATTACACATGTTCCAATTGCTTTTCTCCCTCTCGCCCTCCAAAATTACACTATTTATCTGTATGGCGCAGATACCTTAATCTTTCGGGGGGAAAGCAGAGAATAATTTCAATTTCCATGCATTTATGAAAAGACATTCTTAAATAGACTGGAGGAAAAGAAAAAAAAAAAAAAGAAAAAAAAAAAGAGATATTGCATCTATAAATAAATTATTCAGGGCCGGGCGCTGGGATGGGGTTACACATTGTCATTGTTTGAGGAGGCTGCAAAGCCTGACCCGGGAGTGCAGCTGTTGTCTTTGTGCCGGGCACTCGGCGCTTGCCATTGTTCTGTGGCTGCAGCAGGCTCGGCGGGGCGAGGGGAGGGCAGCCTGGGTGAAAGGACGGCTGTGCATTGACTGTGAGGGGCACCAGCACTGGTGGCAGCCCTGGGCTTCTTCGTTGTGGAGCTACCAGGGCCACTTCAGAGTCACAGCCCCCTGCCCCACCCTGAATCAGCAATTTCGGGAGATGAGAATGCGTTCACCCCCTGTGCGTGCCAGCTGGATCTTACCCAGGAACAGGCTGGGTTGTGTCAACAGATGGTGTAAAAGGGGACAAAAAGGACAGTATTTCCAAGCTGAATATGTAATATTAAACAGGTGTGGAGGTAAGAAATGGGTAATGAATAAAGAACACCAAGCTACAGAGAATGATGTCCTCATGACTGAGAGAGCGGGGCACAAATTGCTTCTACTCAACACATCCTATTGAGCTGCAGGAGAAATGGCTGAGGTGCTTCTGCCACACTTCTTATCCACAGTAACCACAGAATCATAGTATGGCTTGGGTTGGTAGGGACCTTAAAGGTCATCCAGTTCCAACCCCCTGCTGCGGGCAGATGCCACCCACCAGATCAGGCTGCTCAGAGCCCCATCCAACCTGGCCTTGAATACTTCTAAGGATGAGGCATCCTCAGCTTCTCTGGGCAGTCTGTTCCTGTGCCTCACCACCCTGGAACAGAGTCCCTGCTGCTACATCTCTCAGATCCCAAAGATGGCAATGCTCATCCCTATGTCCTGCAAGAGCAAGGCTCACCCAGGGAATGGGACACGGAGGGTGCTGGGCATTCATAGCTGTTCCCAGTTCCTCTCCCTGCTCATAGGCCTGAAGGTAGAAGTAAGTGGACACCCAACCATGCTGCCAAAAGGATACCAAAAAGTGGCCAGAATGCAAGTGGGGGCCAATTCTGCAGCAACATCTGAAATGCTTGTTCTAATCTAGGATTATCCTGTAATTGCAAATGCATCAGGGACATCTGAGCTAAGGTAATTCAGTATCAGAACAAAAGAGATTCATGTCATAGGAGGCACCACGAGGCTTGTATCTTCCTATAACAATGTGATCAATGCCCACTTCCTTTTCTGGCATGTGGGTTGGTCTGTCACTTACACCATGCCAACCAGTTGGGCCACTTGACTTTCAGGGCTGCATATCATTCTTGGTAGCAGGAGCCCAGCTACAGAGACAGATCCCATGGCCAGGGTAGAGATGCAAATGGCAGCAGGGTCATTTGTTCTCACCAGGCAAAAATCAGCCACACCCCACTCCAGTCATGGAGTCCGTCATGGCCAAGCTGCATAGCTGTGGGTACCCCAACATGTGTGCTTTAGATCATAAGTCAGTGGTATAAGTTAAGCCATGCTGTGCTTTCCCTTACACCCTTACACAACAGTTCACCACTGATTTAGAGATTTTTCCCACCCTCAGATTCCCCCCCATTCCTCAGCATGTGGCTGTCTGGTCTCACTGAGTTCCTCCTCAATTGCTAAGAAGTATTAATCTTAAAAATTTGTTAATTTGATTGTTATATCCCTGCCAGGCTTTCTCATTTATTTCCAGGTAGTCCAAGTCTCACTGGCAGAGATGGAATCCCACATTAATCTCACTGGTGAGATCAGGAGTGAGGGGCTTCAGGCAAAAGCCAAGGTCACTCTTTGATGGGGTGGAAATTAAGACGTCCATTGCTGGGGGAGTGGGACCAACAAACATTATTCTGCTTTGGCAGATACTGCCAATGTATAGCTACTTAAAAATTTGTGTTCACATTGTTCATTCTAGGGTCCTACCTTGTGTATTCCCAAATCCTTTCTTCGGCTTACCTCAAAGTTATAGAGCATCTATAGGATACACATCATGGTATGTAAAAGATATTCATATATTTTACTTGCAATATGTCATACATCTGTGATATGTAAAAGATGAGCTTCCTGCTGATCTTACAAATTATTCTCTCTAGACCTGCTTTTAGCCCAAACTAAGCTTTGCTGTTTCTCCATCCTCTGTGATCTGTCAGTTTTGTTCAATACAATTAACTCTCTTCATCTTGCAATCATGCGCTCACCTGCCTTGCTTGGTAACAGTTTCCTTCCTCTCCTTGAAATGGGTCAGTCAGAAGACCACCCTGGTTCCTCCTTCAGCTTTCTAGAGAAACCAGTACGCTCTCCCACACTCCTGCTGACTTTTTCCACATTCACAATACCACCCTTCACCTATATTTCAATCAACCTCCCAACATCTCCCTGTAGTTCAGTAATCAAATATAGGTTAGAGGCGCCTGCCTTAACTCTCCCTTCTTTCAAAGTGGCTACAAAGATAGCAAGAAGATACTCATGTATGGAGTTTACTAGCCAACGTGCTGATCAGTACTGCCTCAATTTTAACTTGCATTCTCACACTTACACGACTCCCTGTCATCTGACGTGAACTTCTGTGCTTGTACCTCACAGCCAGGGTCTCTGTCCCCCATTGTCTTAATTATGGACTCTGTGTGCTGCAGATACATAAATCATGGAAATTTAATCAGGCTTATTGCATCCCTCATCTGCCAGCACAGTCTGAAATGAAAGCTGCAGTGAAATAAAGGCTATTCCCTGTAAGAGGGAGCAGCAATGCTACGTTCTACATTTTCTCCAGATAAAGCATCTCTGGGCACCCAGGTGCACTCTTCAGCTCAGGCATTCACCCTCACATCCCTCCTTCCTTTATTGGAGGCACAAAGAGGGGAAAAGCAAGTCACCTTGTGTTTAAATTGGACTTGATAAAAGCCCAGCCACAAAGCAGCAAGCTGCCATCTTCATAGCCAGTTCTGCAAGTTAGGTCACAGTCAATAGTACCTCTGGAGCAAGTGTTTAAGCAGACATGTGGGGCAACTTGTCAGGTAATTTCCAGTGGCTTAATCAGATCCTGTAATAGGCGTTAAATAGTGATGTCTCCATACACTGATGAGAATTGGTCTTATCCACAGGCTACTTCCTAGTAGCAAATTGGGGCTAATAAAGAGAACCAGCTGAGTGTGGTGTACAGCTATAGAAATGCCAAATAGATATCCAAATCAGGATGGAAAAATTCTCATCGTTATATGAGAATTTGAAAGAAGTACAATACCAATTTGATGTCTGAAGGACACTGAATACTGAAGTTTTTCATCATTGTGTGCTGCCAGAGCCTGCATGATTAGCACCTATTGAAATCAATTAGTTTAATCACAGTAATATCCTCCGGGTCTGGATGGGTTTGTAAGACAAGCCCCAAAACCGTGTCTCTGCTGGGAAAATTACCCATTACTGACAATGGCTACACCCTAACAGATGCAGATGAATAAGTAAACACATTAAGCTGCTGAGGTAGACTAGGACAAACAGCACTCAGCACTGCTTAGTAACCATTCTGCGTTACTCATCTGCCAATGTGTTAGCTGCTATTTAACTTGTTCTGTCCTGATTGACACTTGGAGCTAAATAGTGCTCAGCCTTTGTTCCTTTTCCTAGCAAGGTATGAGGTTTGAGTGTCTGCAGCTTTCAAAATACCTTCTGAAGACAAAGATGAAAGAGGCATTGTAATATGGTGGTGTATAAATCAATAGTGGAAAATTATTTTAACTTCAAAATGCTCTAGTGAGCATTACTGTTTGGGATGGAATATAACACAGACTATAGCCAGCATTAGCAAGTAAAGATGAAAGGAGATATTGTGAAAAAAATGAGAGGGGAGAAAAAAAAAAAAAAAAAGCTGAATTAAGTACTAAGACCAACAGAACTGTCAAATGTGTTAGACTATATTCACAAGCACTCATGTGTGATATGCAGGCACAAAACATAAACATTTGTTTAGTTCGTGTAATTTGTCTATTTAGAGTACAAGGCTTTTGGGGGGAGGGCTTTTATCTTCATACTGGAATTTGAATGTCTTATATCCTGCTAGGAGTGTTTGAAGCACTTCCAGAAGAACTGTTTTCCATTAGCAAGCGCTGACTCAACGATCTCTATTGAGTTCATCCAAAAAAATTTAAAGAAAATTATTTGTTATTACTTCTAAAAGGTTAAATGATTTCATTTGGACCTCATTGTTTCAATCGTTATAGACTATAAAAGATAATGTTTCAAATATGTTATTACTTGAAAATCTAAATAATAAAGCCAAAACATACTTTTGACTTCAGTAAAAAGAAATCTTTGATAATTGTTCTTTTGACAACTTCCAGTAAAGTCAGTCCCAAATGTCATTTCTCAGTAAATTTTGAAATTTCATCTTTTAGTTTAAATTTAAGAAAAACAAAAATTAAATGCTGACATTTCTCAAGGAACATGAGCATTGAGCTTGGATACTTCAAGTGACTAACTGCCTGGGTAGTTCTACATGATATAAGTTGAGATGTGCAGCCTGTAAGAGAGAGATGTGCACCAGGAGCTTTTCAAGCTGTTCTAATGCAGTTCAGAACCACAGCTCTTCTGTCAGATAAGCAAGTCTATATTTACACATTTTATCTTTCTGATCAGCTGAGTAACAGAGACTAAAAAGACACTCTGTTTGCACCTATAGTGAAAAGAGTAGGACTGGGCACATTCCCTGGCCTGGAAGTTCTTCAGTAGGATGTTAAACTTTCTTACCCATCAAAGGAGAGCAACATGGGAACCAAGCATCTCTGCCTTATCAAATGGCAAGTGAAAGACAACAGAATCACAGAAGCACAGGATTTGTTTGCATTTTTTATTAAAGCATGGCGGTGCAGACATTAGTCTTAGTGATTTTTCTCAAAATCCTGATTATCAAGTTAAGTGCAGCAGGGAAAAATCAAGCTCACTCACCTCGTGCTACAGGAGAGCTTGTTGCCAGCAATAATCTCAGAGAAGTTTATTGGCATCCTTTTTACCCAAGCCCCTGGTCTGTTTTCTGTTCAGGCAGCCTGTAACAAAAGTTCTGAGAGGCACAGCTCCTTCCTTTCATCCCTTGTGCATCATCAGTTCATTCAATTTAGTTTGCACCAAGCATCAACATCTAATTGAATAAGCTGACCCTTCAGTCTCATCCTCCT
Organism: Phasianus colchicus; assembly: GCF_987193195.1. Lineage (NCBI taxonomy): Eukaryota > Metazoa > Chordata > Aves > Galliformes > Phasianidae > Phasianus > Phasianus colchicus. Next base: position 58,326,988 of record NC_143439.1, on the reverse strand, counting down.
TGAATTTAAGAAGCACCAGAAAACTCCTGCCCTCCCGATGATAAATTCTTCTAATGCTACTGTGTAGTGGTGGGAGCACACAAATGGCCATACTGTCTGCCCAAAGGTCTACCTAGCCCAGAAGCATGTGTCCAACAGTTATCAACAGTAGATGCCTAGGGAAGAGTATGAAGACATGTAGTGATCATTTTCACGGAAGAACTCTCAGCCTCCAGAAAATCTGTACTTGGGATCTCCTCTGCAGGCAGTAAAGTCTTCGTGCTTAGTTGACAATGGTGGGATCTTCCATGTTTGTTTGTTTGTTTGTTTTTGTGCGTGTTTTTTTCTGCTTGTTTTGAACTGCTTAAGCACTAGGCTCATGCATCCCTAAATCTTGTTGGAAAGAAGAATAGTCTTTTTTTTTTCCTCAAAATTTGAGTCATTATTTATGAGATGACACTAGCACACACTGCTTATTGCCTTTCTCTGAACTTTCTTAGTTCTATGCTACCGTTTTTAAGAAGGAATACAGACTGTGTAGGGCTTTATGCAGTCTTTTTGTTCTCTATTTCTTTTCTAATAATTCCTAACATTCAATTTACATTTTTTATTGCTACTGATGCTTTTGCAAGAACTATTCATTATAATTCCAAGATCTCATTGCTACGTGGTAACACTGAACTCTGACCCCACCATTTCCACACAGTTAAGATCATACTGTCATGTGGTTTCTTTTCCCAGAATATCACTTGTATTCATCCACATGGAATGAGTGAAATTAAAATTTGCAACATGCTCAAAACCTGAAATTCAGCAATAAAATAAACAAAAATATTTAAAAAATCAAAATTCTTCTCTTTTATTCAAATTTTTATCACAATTTTTATTAAAATTCTTATATTTTATTTAAATCTATTTCACTCAGGAATTTCCCACCAATGACACCACAACAGTGTAGCATCAAGAGATCGCTACGCATCATTTGATACCAGTTTCTTTTGAGAAATATCACTACTTCTCTTAGCATTATAATGACTCATCATGATGTCTTAGAGATGCAAGTCTTAGACACAAGGGAATAGAAGGAAATCCCACCTTTCATTAACAAAAATAAAGCACATTTCAATCTATCACGGGTCTAAACATTAAAACTTAAATAGATGATACAGTCAAGAAGAACAGTAAACAGATAATAGAGATTTAACTTCAGTTTCACATCTGTTTTGACCTTATTCAATGTTTTTTGAAGCACAACTTTTAAATGAATAACAGAATTAGGTGGCAAACATGGGTCCTGTACATACACTTCAAGTCTACCAAATTTATTTAAAACAATCATGTGTGATATATTACTGGAATGCAGCCCAGAGTTTACTGTGTTTTCCACTAGAAACGCTGTCAAATGAATCATATCATAAAGATCACGTGAAATTTTGAAAACACCTTGATGAGAAATGATTTAATACATCCAGGACAACACCAAATAGGACAAAAAAATTTCACTGCAAGTAGCGTAGTTGTTCAGACTCTAATGTTGAAAACTCTTATTTAAGATCTGATGGTGATATTATCTGATTACCCAAATGAGTGTTCCAGCCCACGGGCTCTGAACTAGTCATGAAAGCACTGCTTACATTTCTCTTCATGGAGCTGTTCCACCTGATCTTAGTTGGGAAAACAAAGCATGAAAAATCCCAGCATTAGGGAAAAACACTTTACATAAAAAGTTGATAGAGTATATACACAAACATACCTTACCTCTGTCACTCCATTGCTTTGCTGTGGTATTTTTTTTTCATATAGTTTGATAGTGTGAGCAATATACATGGAACACTAAATACTGAGGTTGATACATACAGTTAGAAATTATTGATCATGCAAAAATACTATAATTTTAACAGCTTTGAAGGCAAATTCTACTGTTATCTAAGTATATAAAACTAGCTAAAAAACAAACCTCCCCAAATTAGTCATTGTTTTATAAAACCCTTAATTTTCCAGTTTAAATTCTTTAGAAGTACCAGTTTTATTACTGAGCATTCAAAAAACCTCAGGTTGAGAATAAATATCTCCTTTTCTGCACTCTTCCAAACTGTAGGCATTATGAGCTAATATATATTCACATAGCCACTGTTCACAAAATCTGTTATTTCCATATTTTCCCTGGCACAATGTGATCTCCCTTTAAATCAGGACAAAGGAAAGCTTTTTTAGGTGATTATTACATTACATGACATGCAATAAATGTAAATCATCTTATCTCCATCCAATATTACTATGTGACATCGGAAACACTGGATAGGATTTTATCCTGTATAAACACAGAAATTCGTATTTCAAGTCTTATTTCCAGTTGACCTAATAAAAGGCAGATTATCTCTTACCATGCTGTATTCCTTATTTTTACTTTACAAAAGCAACCCTTCTTTAATCTCCCCATCGGTTTAATTGTGAAATATGAAATTGTCACATTTTAGTACATGTTATATTTCCTGCTCTGATAGCTGCCTGATCTGCACTTCTAATAGTGTAGCACACAAAGACCAAGAAGACCAAGCAAAAAGTTGACGCTTTGCTCTTCGACCCAGTGGTGGGGAAGCACAGAGCCTGGTAAACCCACGTATTGACTAAGGCACACACCATGATCTTCCTGCAGTAGGATCTGCACAGAGCACTGAGCTGAAGGAAGGGATGAGGACCACGCTCGTGCCCATGCTGTCAGGCTGAAATCTTGCTTTAGCGAAACTCGGTGCAGAGGAAAAACATGACCGCCCCACCCCAAGAGTCCTGCTCTTTTTCTTCATTTCTGTTTAAACACCAGCACGTGGGAATATGTTAAAAGGTTTCTGCAACTACCTTGTGTGCCAGAAATATCTTCAGCGAGTCAATCTGAAACTAGCTGTTGTACTACCTCCATTAACTGTTTAATTGCTGGGAGTTTAGTGAGATTGGCTTAGTGGGTAAAGGTGAGAAACCTCCTGATTTTAATTTGCCCCAGCTTCCTGGTTTGTTCTTAGGTCACTCCTGGTTCACTCTCCTCACTGCTGGTCCTGCAGTGGACTAAAAAAGCACTGCCAACACTCAGGCACATGCAGCAGCCATTGTTTATAGAACTCCACTCTGACTGATCTGTGCATCCTGCTCTCCTGCACTGCTTTGGCCATCCTCCAAATTGCAATGCCATTACCAGTATACTTAAGCTCGTATAGAATTCTCTGCCATTTCCTCTCACGTTGAGAAGTTCTTTTCAGGCTGTTTGAGGTTGACTTGGGATTGCCAGTGTTGGGAAGATAATTGTAACTGAAATGTCCCCATATATTTTAGTGTTTGTGCTTTCTGAACCTCACAAAAGCTGCCAAGAACACAAAGTACTAAAACCTGAGAGATGGAGGAAACTTAAATGTGAAAAACCTCAAATACTCATTTTCACTCTGGGTTTTAACAGAAGATTCAGTCATTTCATATTTTGCCAGATTCAGTCATTCCATAATTTGCCAGATTTGCTAGTATGTATATACTCTGGATGGTCAATGAGTAAAATAATTACTGAACTTATAAATTTCAGCCTTGCATTGAAGATGCAGAAATCACTACCAGGAAAGCCAGAAAGATAACACACTGCAGCTCTGCTGCTGTAAAAAGGATTCTGGCCATTGCACCCTTAACAAGTGGCAGTAGATATGAGCAGCACTGCTAGCTTATGAGAAACCTGGGAAGGACTGCCAATATAATAACATTGCATGTTCCTTACATTTCAGAAGTCCTAAGGATTGTCATAGTGGCAATATGTACAACCAACTTCTACAAAATAGGAGTATCTTCATCTTCAGATTTCAGAGCCTTCACATGTTCCTCCAGAACCTAAGTGGTACATGTAAATGATACAGGTAATTGCCTATTCTGAAAACAAGCTACAATACTCTTCCCCTCCTTCAAAATGTACTAACTTTACTTGTGGAGGCAATAGTTGTGTTGCTGTTGACTTGAAAGCTTATTGGATTACTTATTAGTTCAGAATTACTTGGCATTTAGTGTTGGTTTTTTTGTATGAGTAAATTCCTCGTGTGGCTGGAGAAGATTTTATGCAAGAAAGGAAATAACTTGTGAAGTATTTTGACTGAGATGCCATGTATGACACAAAATAGACACAGGCAGAAAAAGCACTGTATTTTTTCTATGATGTGCAGATTTAGGAATGACATAAAACTACTTTTGTCTTTTTGGATAAAGTAAAGGAAAGAGTCATTTACTTCCAATGAGACACGGTTAGAGAGTTGAAGGGCACAGAAGTACTAAGTGTGTTAGGCAATAATTGAAAACTACTGTTGTAGAATACGAATGACTTTCTTTTTAAGAACTTGTCTTGGAACATGACTAATACCTACATACAAGATATTTAAATCTACACATAATGCAATGAATAGACAAGTGGGTTTTATCTGTTTGGATTTGTACACAACGGAAGTGCAAAAATTTGGTGCTCTAGGCACCTGTGCCATAAAAACACATTTTTGGACTAAGGCATCCAATCCATTGTGTTCATTAAATGACAACGTCAGTACAAGTGAAACAAAACCACACCATTTAGATGGAATACGCGCCACAAACCAGCTCCTGTATGAATCAAGGATCAAACTTTGTCCACACAACCAACTATCTCGAATTATTTTAGGCTTGGTGAAGGAAATGAGAGCTTAAAAACTGTGGCACATCTACTTATCAAATTTAAATGCTTGAACACATTTTATAACAGAGAGAGAAAATATCTTCTGCAGTAAGATACTAAGAAGCGAGGGCCACAGAAGTCAAACCCAACTAATAATTAATGCCAAAATGTAGAGGCAGTTTCTAGAAGGGAGGGTAGGCAGTAACACCTTAACCAGCAATGAGGTCCAAAGTATCCTGACACACACACACAGTGCTGCCTAGAGTTTACCCCAGGTGCCAAATCACATCAGATGTACTTGAGATGGGCAGGGAAGAGGGCTGTGCCAGCATGATTAAATCAATGCCAGCTGGGTTCCCTTTCCTGATTTTGATCCTATTTGCACACGGATAAGAGGATAGAAGTATTGCAGTCCCATGTGCTGTATATGTACTGCCCAGAAAGAAGAAAAAAGATTGTCCAAAACTAATTCTGCAAATAACTCAGCAAGAACACAAAGGTTATACAGAATCGGTTTAGTGTCACAAGTTCATGTTTTCAAAGCCTTCATTCAGAATTCAAATTTCTGTCCTATTAAAACTGAGCACACTACTTTTTTTCCAATTTGTGCAATCTCTACATAAGATTAAGGATAAACAATCAAAAAGCCAATAGCGGTGTCAGTGGGAAGAGCTTTGAGTTTAGCATCAAGTGCACAGATCCCTTCACCCAGATAAGACTTGTTTACCAACTCAGTCCACACTACAGGAATACTCCTGCATTCATGAGGGCTATAAAACACTCACAAGGCAACCTCCATGCACAGTGCTCTCTCTTGATGCCAGCTGGACCCAAGACACCTTGCCAGGTCAGCAGACCTCAGTTACTCGAGCTTCTTCCATTGGCCTTGGCTGGATGACACATCCTGTGATAGAGATCTGTAGCACTGTGGTGGCTCCAGTTTGCCACAGAGACAGCAGATCCCTTCTTCCACAACAGAAGCTATCACAAATGCAACCCACTGGCTTTACAATTTCTCCAGCATCTTCCCACAGGACGATGAATGTGCTAAGCCTTGCTCTGTAAGGTATTTCATGTCCTGGGACTAAGATCAGTGCATTGCCAGAGAAAAGACCATAGTCAACAATTACACAATGAATGCTACGCAGTAAGATTACAGCTCACTGTAGGGAGAAAAGATTTAGGGTTTTCCTGAGGACCTCATAAAAATTAGAAAGTGGTTGACACCCTTTTATTCCAAATGCAAAGTATATTTCTTCATTTATATATACATTTGCATAGCACAACATATGTTATTTGATAAAAATTCATCAAAACAAACATAATATTCTAATATGCACATTTCTTTTTCTGAAAAATGGATTAAAAAAAAATAAGACAGATGAGTAGTCATGCTCTGCTTATTACCTTTATAATAAGGTTTTCAGATACTGTGAAGGCAAACCTCTTTTGAATAGCAAGCATTTGCTTTATTCTGTTTTTCTGTAATTTCTGTGGGGGATTTCTTGTCACCTTAAAAGTTATATGCTTGGTTCCAGGAAGAAAGATTAGCTTTACTCAGAGGTCTAGGTAATTCAGATATATGGCAGCTAGCACCTAAAACAAAAGTGTAATATCAACAAACTCAGAAGTAGTTTTTACAACTGTTAAATATACATGTTGCAAAAGATCAAATTTACTGCTTTGCTCTTATTGTATTAGCCACTTATAACATTTGGGCACTGAGTAACATAAACTTATTTTATGTTTCTTTCATCCTATCCCAAAAGGATTCGACACTCACAGACAAGCTAATTCAATGTAGAGCCAACACAAGTTTTTATGAGAGATGGGCACTGCACATACAGAAGTATCATTTTTGATGGATAACACTCTCTTAAGGTCTTTTCTAGATTCATTAATTTATGAATTACATGGCGGTGTAGGGATTGCAAAGGGATTAATTTCAGTTATATGTTAACATTTTTCCCTTGGGAAAGTTTTTTATCAAAAAAATAAGTAGGACTAAAAGTAACATGTTCCCTTAGATTGACCCAGACAGGTCCGTTTAACAGTTTTGTTCTTTACTTATCAGAAGGTGGGCTGTGGAGCCCATCACCACCTATAAATAGAAACATTTCTTAGGCTTGCTTCATTCACAATATATTTACAAAAAGTAATGCAATTGCTGTGGAATAAAATTTAAAGTAAATAATGAATTATGCAAATAAATGCCGCACAAAGATAATGGTAAAAAGCAACCCAGGAAACCTTTTTAACAGTGTACTGGAAAACTAAATTTAAGGAAGCCAGAATTCCAGCAAAGTTTTCTACCTCCACCTTGTCAGTCATAATCTAATTCTCGTACACAAGAACTCAAAAAGACTATTGGTGCTTTTGCTTGGGACTCTAAAATGAGATGATGACAAACAGTGCTGAATGTAACTGTGGAAGGATTTTTATTCCCACCTTTTCCCTAGAAGCTGCTCCTCCCAAGGACTGAGTATAGAGAAATTTCCAGCTCAGGAGTATGACTGAAGTAGCAACATTGCTGCTAAACAGAAACTGGTTAGGTGCTTGCATTTAAGGAAATCCAGATTAGCTGCAATTAAGAGATCTGTTTATTGCTGGCAGGGTGTGGCAATATGTAAGAAACTCATGGTACCCTTAGAGGGAGTTTCTTATTTCTCATGATATTCAGTGATTTCTGTTTCACAACTAAAAAGTGTGAAAAAAAATGCTAATATTTACATTCAAACTTGCATTGCAAAAAATACTCGTATTCACTAAAATGAAGATAGCATAAATTTTGATATGACCATAATCTTTCTTAACTCTGAAAGAGGTGAACTCATTTCTTCTTCCACACATTAACAAGGAGGTATTACCTGATGGTTTGTAGCCAGATCTTGGTTTCTTGGAGTTTTCATGGTACTTTTCCAGCACTACAAGTGATGGTAACGGTCTTCCCATAAGCATGATTGTCATCAAGTGATGAGATATTAATTTAGCACTACTACAATAACCCTTTTATCTCAGTTAATAAAACTAATGAAGTAGAGAGCACAAAATCCATTGTTCAAAATCCAGCCCAAATCAGCTTGTTTCACAACAATGTGTTTTGGCTTTTCAGAAGGACTTCTTTACTGGTCAGCAAATCTGTGACAGCTGGAGAAAAGTTAAAAAGATTAATTATGAGGGTAAAATTGTGTCAAATCAAAAAATCATGTAATTTTCTTGAAACAAGCACACAGATGAAATTGTAAGGATAATGGGAAAAGCACATCTGAAAACATTTCAAATGGAAATTGTGGATTCTAAGCCACCTCTTAAAATGCAAACAATCCAATTGCAGTCACCGAAGGTCTTACTGTTCTGTACTGTACACTACTGTATCTTGGTTGGACTGTCCTACCAGACCCCCCTACTATCAGGTTTGGTACTTTCTGACTTCCATCAGTCCGGGCCAATGAAAGATGGGCTGCATGGGCAACATTTTCCTAGCAACAATGCCATCATAGCAGCTGTGAAACAGTGGGTCATCTCTGCTGGTACAGATTTTTATGAGCATGGCACACAGGCTCTTATTCATCCCTGGTGAAAATGCACAGCTAATGGTTGTGACTATGTTGAAAAACAGTGTTCTGCAGCTGAGGGCTTGCTCTATCAAATAGTGTTATTGAGCTCTTTGTATCAGTTGTTTCTTCCATGGAAATAAATAGGAGGCACTACATTCAGTGACACCTACACACATACACATAAATGTCACACTGCCCATTTTAAACATACTTGTATATATCCTTGTGCAGTTAAAATGATACATCTGGCTTTGTGTATTACATTCACATAGCCATCCTGGCATATACAGAACTGTACATAAATACTTCATTATTAGACATCTTCAGCCCCGTGTGATTATATCACCACTTTTGCACAAGTAGTTGTCAAAATAGTTGGACCAGCACAAAGCAAAACCAATTTTTAATTAAGCAAGATCATTTTGGAACAATCTATGATGGTTTTCAGGTAGCATGTATTCTAGCTTCCTCAGCCATAACTCAATACATTTATAAGCCTCTTTATGTATAAAGAAATGAGAAGCCATTTCAGTCTTATGTAACAGAAAGAATCATTCTGTTCTGAACCCAGGAAAGCACGTGGAAGGTAGCAGAGGAAAGACAGCTAACACAGAGACTTTGTCTGAACTCCAAAATGTGCAAATGAGTCACCTCCACAGAGCACATCATTATGATACGAACTCTCTATAAGAAAGTGATGACCTAGTGTGGGAAACAAGAAATATCTCCTACTTGATTGCTGAAATTATGCTTGTTTCAAGAATGATGTATTGATAGCTTAAGTTGCTGCCTTCGTTGATCCAAATATTTGTTTAAATTAAAGATTTAAAATAGCCAGCCATTGGCTGAAAATATGGGAAAAGCAGATTCACGCTGCTTCTCTTTACTTCCAGATCAACACCTAGTGTTTTTGTTGTCTGAAACCATGTGCCTGCGTTTGAAGATTGGATACCCTTACACTGTTGGCATAACACATAGGATTTTTAAAGCAGTGCAGTTTTCCATTGCACGCAGTCAGCTCTAATGCCAAGAGTAATTCATTCTGAAATACACCAGTGATACAAGCATTAACATTTTTTTCCCATTATCATAATGCAGAGGCTGTTAGGACAATGACCACCACCCCAGAAGAGCACTGATGGATTCCTCTGCCAGCACACTCTGATCAGAAATTTCATGTGCCCCACTCTGACCTGCAGCAGGACCAGCCTTTCCCACCCCAGTCTCTATTGACCCAGCCAATGATTGGCTACCAGTGTGGTTGGGAAACTGGCACGCTTTCAGGTGCTACAACTTTCTCTTTTCTCAAAAAAAAAAAAAAGAAAAAAAAAAAGAAAAACTTCAGATAGAGGCAACTAAGCTACAGAAACACCCATAGGTGCTTTGGGGAGAACAGAATAATCAGCTGGGCTTTCAAAGTCAAGCAAAGAGAAAAGGATCAGGAGATCACCAAAGAGTCCATAGATGGCACGTATGCAGAAAAAAGCTGCATCCAGTGCTCCGTTGGAAAAGTACACTTTTCTTTCCTCTCCTAGGACAGCCAGTGGGGTACAAAGTCCAGGAGAAACGCCTACGGAGTCAGTCCTACAAGTCTGAAAATACTCTCTGGAAGCAGGACAGCATGACAGGCAGCAGAAACAAGGTAAGAAATAGAGACGTGCTCATAAAGGGCTGACCCAGATTAATGAAATAATTTCTCCTGAGAAAGAGCAATAGGAAGTTCAGACAGGAGCTGAGGCAGTAGGAACCTCTGAATATCTGCTGGTGAGTGCTTCCTCTGGAACTCTTCACACCTCCATAGAGGTCAGGAAGGAAATGCCCAATAGCTACTACAGCCCTTAACAGATTAAAATGTAGCTTTATTAGTCTCACTCAGGGCCAGTCGTGCAGGATTTCACAGTTTATATTTCAAACAGGACACGGCATTCTGCAAAACACAGACTGGACATATCCGCCATTTAAATCAGATCTTCATAACTTCTGTCACTTTGTGGAAAAGGGAGGGCTGGGAGCAGCAGGCTGTTCACCCACAGAGGGGATCATCTAAGTGGATAATTTAGTCGCTGTGATATCCAAATCATGGCCTATTTATTTTAAATTCCAACAAAGGGCTAATTACTGCTAATTATACCAGCAGTGACGGTGACGTGGCTGTTCACACAAAGAACTTGGCAGAGACCAAACTCCACTTACACATAGGTCAGCAGAAAGAAACGAGAGCACTGCACTTTGTCACATCTCATTTGGGCTGCCTTCAAAATGCTGAGCTAGAGGCAAAAGATACCACAGTTCATTTCCAATTCCCTGTCTAATCCTCTCACCCTTAATTTATTTTAAAAGTTTAATCAGAAGTTCATAAGGCTCAGATATAAATTTTTAAAGGAAAAAAAAAAGCTATACACCTGCAGGTAAGCTTTTTAAGAACTCATGGCTAGTCAAAGTTTCATTATGAATAGGGAGTTTAGCAGTTCACTTTTTTGCAAATGTTACAGTGATAAAATGTAACTTTCATTCCCTCACTGTTGCTTCAGGGATATGTCATTTATGGAAAATAAATAGAAGACTTCTATCACAAAGAAACCATGCTGCATTCAGGGTCAATGGAAATCTGTACCTCGCTCTGGAGTTTCTGGCAGCATAGCAATAAGTTCACTTAGAAACTGTCACTAACTGCTAGAAGCCTTTGTACAAGTAATGAAAGTGCTTGCCACTATTTTTAGTACACAAATAACGTCATATCTGCAGAAGAAACCTGACTAAATGTAGGGTTTACAGCCTGATGTAGGTTGATGAAATTGACGATGTTAGAATTCTTGGAAGAAGTCAGCATGTTGGTGAATGCGGATTGCTGTAATGTTCTTGGGTTTCCAGAATTCAAAGTGTTTTGACAAGATCTGTCTCTAATGGCTCTTAAAGAAACTGAGTTATCATAAGGATGAAAATTCTTTAGTAGATTAATGATTTGTTGAAGCGTAGTAATAAATTGTTTTCACCATGGGAGAGCAGAGATCAGGGATCTGCACTTGAACTTGTTCTCTTCAGTACATTCACAGATGATCTGGAAAAGGGGATTAATAATGAGTTGGCTAAGTTTGCTGATGATAGAAATCGCTTACAACAGTCAATACTTCAAAAGGCAGCGTCATACTGAATGCCGAGTGATTCAGCAACATAAAACCACGCATCATTTATTATCGATACACGCACAGAAATACACTTGGGGGAGAAAAACACCCTAATTGCACATACACTGTGATAAATTATAAATAATCACTCCAGGAAGAATCTTGGACTCCTTGTTGAGACTTCTTTGCAAACATCTGTCCGGTGCTCTCCGTCAGACAGAAAATGCAAACAAAACGTTACAATGATTAGAGGAGAAAGAAAAGGCAAAAGACAAACTACTGCACCACCATATAAACCCAGACTGCACCCACATCCGAAGTACTGCATGTAGATTGACCCACAGGTCTATTAGAAGTATGCAAGACAAGAAAGATGAACAGCAGTAAAGCCCCAAAAGACTGTGAGGCTCAATAAAGTGCTCTCCTATTTAAAAACAAAATAAAATTAAAAAAAAAAAATCAACAAGAGAGATAACTAAGAGGAAATATAATAGCTGTATATGAAATTGAGAGTAGCCTAGAGAAAGTAACAAACAATTGTTCCCTATTTCTCATACGTAAGACCTAGTAGGCAGCAAATAGTGTAGCTTAAATCAAACAGAAATATTTTTCACACAATTCAGAGCTACACTGTATAGTTTATTGCTATAAGAATGTTGTGGCTGACAAAAATGCAAGTGTGTTTAATAAATAATTAGAAAAATCTATAGAGGAAGGATTCAGAAAGGGCTGTTAAATATATAATGCTCTTAAATCTACAGTTCAAGGACTATGCGCATTGCACACAGCTGGAAATTGGGGAAAGTGTCACTTCATGCTTGCATTGCTCCTGTCATCACCCCTAAGAAGCAGTTAGGAGACAGTATCCTGCTCTAATTTAGTGTGGGCATTCTTATGCTATTATTTAGACTCAAAAGCCAGAAGTTTCGTGATCTAATTACATCTGCCTTCAAGAAACAACTTAAATTTGGCATCTATTTTCATCACCAGGCAGAAGGGTCATTAATTCTTTTTTGCAAGAAGTAGGGGCTGAACACTGCTGACAAAAGTATTAACTCCTTCCTGCAGTAAGCACATGCTGGAGTGCCACATCTGTCCTTTTTGACTGCAGAACAAACTACTACCTACTCATTCTTCATCCAGCAGTTCATGCAACTGATCTCTCACCTTGCTTCTCATTACATTTGTTATATTGCACTTTACTTATTCTTGCAGAGGTTGTTAGACCTCTGAAAATATATTACATGTAATTTTCAGTCACATTTCCTTGTATTTAAATGTAATATATCCAATTCTCTTACATTCTCAAGTGCCATTTTATTTTCTGAAGTGTCTTTTATTTATCTGCGTATACACGAACACTTTCAGGCTGCCCAGAGAGGTTGTGGATGCCCCGTCCCTGGAGGTGTTCAAGGCCAGATTGGATGGAGCCCTGGGCAGCCTGGTCTAATATTGAATGTGGAGATTGGTGGCCCTACATGTGGCTGGGGGGTTGGAGATTCATGATCCTTGAGGTCCCTTTCAACCCTGGCCATTCTGTGATTCTGTGACTTCAGAAGATGAAAAGGTACAAATCATTCACATGTTAGATACCACACATTTTCAAAATCATATTCACCAAACTATTGGTATGAACAGTTTTATTGATCTGTTGCTTACAGCGGTTGCTATGGCTATGAAAATAATATTTTAATTACAAAAGCAGTTAAGCATATGAAACTGCATTTAAAAATGGATCTAAGACCCATTAGACCAAAAAATGGGTCTAATGTGCCTAAGATGGGACTGCGCCTTAGCTCTGATGAGAACACAGGGTGTGCAAAACCAGTCTTGTTCTCAACTCTCTCCTAAGCAAACTTATGCACAAATTAAAATGGAGAAAGAAAAAGAGTTATAGATAATGACTGAGCTTTTTTAATAGAGTTTATATGCTTCACTTCCACAGCATTTTAATGAAATTTGAATGTCTAATTCTTCTGGGTTCTTCTGAAAATCCCAGTTCGCATCACCAGATGCAAAAACGATGACTGAATGCTTTCTTTTAACGTTTCCAGTCACAGCACAGATGAACTGCATTCTGTATAAATTATAAGATGCATTTACAACAACCAAGTAAAGTGCAGGAAGGCCTGGATTAACCCAAATACAAGAGGCGATTTGTAAAAACTGCACTTCCTGGCTGGCCACACAACATAGCAAGCAAACAAATGTCAGAAGGCTGGTTCTCAAAATAAACCAAAACTCCATTTTCAGAAGCACAAGAGCCTTTAAAATGGTGACTACACAGCCATAGGGACAGTCATGGAAGAAATGTGCATTTTCCTTTTTCATCTTCTTGTATTATTGAATCCACAATGACTCTGCAAAGCAGGCGTAGATAGGTATGTTGTGGGGCAGGAAGGGACAGGAGGCACATTTGGCAGGAAAACTGGTGGAGCAGCAATCCTTCAGGGGTGCTGGGCTGCCTGAATCCCAGGAACATGACTGAGGAACATAACTCTGCTTCAGGCTGACCTAGTCTGAACAAATAGCCTTCAGCTAGAGGTTGAGAAGTTCTCTGATACCTTGGGAATATAGTGCTCCTTTTAACTTCTGTGTATCTTGTAGACTTTGGGTAGAAGATGGTGATTTTTAGGGTTGGAGATCATTAGTACAAGGCCAGATACAGAAGCTAAACATGTTACACTGCACCCAAATCTGATTTACTTTACTTTTCCTTTTCAGCAGGTCTATTTGGGCTCCATCAAAAGAGGGGCGGCCAGCAGGGACAGGGAGGTGATTGTTCCCCTCTACTCTGCTCTTGTGAGGCCCCATCTGGAGTACTGCATCCAGGCCTGGGGCCCCCAGTACAGGAAGGATGTGGAGCTCATGGAGTGGGTCCAGAGGAGGGCCACTAAGATGGTCAGGGGGCTATGAAGACAGGCTGAGAGAGCTGGGCTTGTTCATCCTGAAGAAAAGAAGGCAACTAAGGGTGACCTCATTGCAGCCTTTCAGTACCTAAAGGGAGCCTACAAACAGGAGGGGAATCAACTCTTTGAAAGGGTTGATAACTGCAGGATGAGGGAAAACAGTTTTAAGTTGAGGGAGCGGAGATTTAGGTTGGACGTCAAGGGGAAATTCTTTACAGAGAGAGTGGTGAGGTACTGGAACAGGCTGCCCAGAGAGGTTGTGGATGCCCCGTCCCTGGAAGTGTTCAAGACCAGATTGGATGGGGCCCTGGGCAGCCTGGTCTAGTATTAAATGAGGAGCTTGGTGGCCCTGCATGTGGCTGGGGGGTTTGAAGTTTCATGATCCTTGAGGTCCCTTTCAACCCTGGCCATTCTGTGATTCTGTGATTCTGTGATTTGTTGAAATACAGATTCTGATTGTTTAGTTAGCTCATTCTGCTTCTTCATTTTGATAATTAACAGCAAGCTTCTAGACAGTTACAGAAAGTATTCCTAGGTAGATTTTTTAAGCGTGGCTTCCTGAGGAAATGAAGCTTGCATGCATGGTGCTGTCTCTCTGTCACGTCTGTTCAGCTTCAACTAAATTGAATTGAGTAGACATTTTTAAAATAGTAAATGTTACAACAGACCTGTACAACATTTAGCACATCATGGAATGTAGATCCCAAAGTAATTAATTTGTGTTGCTAGCACAGGAGAAGGGCAGTAAGATGAGTTCAGCTGGTAGCAGCTGCTGACCATGCTGGACATGTACCAGTTGGCAGCCTTGCATGCCTGAATCTCCAGAACAGGGTTTGCTGGGTCATCCCCGGTCATTTGGCCAAGCAACAGCAGTGTAAAGCCTTGGGAAAAACTATGAGTATCACCATGGTGGAGAAACTAATGAGAAATGAGGAATCTTATCAGGAGTGCTTTGTGTGAAGAACTTGGGTGTATCATGGCTCAAGAAACAAAAATCGTTCTTCATTAGCTACACCATTCAATGAATGATTTGGAACTGTTGGGTTTTTCCCATTATCTCTCTTGACTTACCAACCTGCAAGTTTCCATCCAGATTTACCTGTACTTGCAATTCATGTGTACAGATCCCTGCACAAATACATACAGCTGCAGGCAGGTATTCAGTGATCTGTTCAATGGTTGGTATATTGTAACCCAATTATACATAGTTAAGCATGTATATACGTAAGCCAGTGTTGCATATGATGCAAAGCAATGACGTATGATAAACTGTACAACAGAGGATGGTAAGGTGACTTCCATGATAAGCCAATACATACATTAACATATGCAGGTGCCAATTTCACTTACGTACAACAAATAGCAATTGAAAATGCATCCTTCCATCGGACTTATAAATACAAAAGAATACACGTTGGTTCATGTAAGATGAGGCTGCCTCTACTTCAAATGCTCAAGAAGAAAGCATAATGTTGATGAAACTGCACGTCTCTTTTTACAGTGTAGTGGGATGATAATAAGTGCCTGCTGACAGCCTCACTTTCCCTTATGGGAACACAACAGAACCAAAACAGTAAGAAAAACTATCACATCTTCCCTTTCCAGGAAGGTGTAAGAACTGTAAGGTCTCTTATTTTTGCTTTTGAAAGGCAGGTTTTTGTTAAACAAAAGGCAGAGAGCACTGCAGAAAAAAAAAAAATCCAAACTCGAGGCAACGCTGCTGCAAGCACAACAAGCCCTTTGTTAGCTGTTCCACATCATAGCAAACAGGCACTTGAGCAGCATGCATGGCAGCCCTGCAACTCCATCGAGCATCACAGCTGAAATCAGCCAGTATTGGGAAAAAAGGAATGGTATTTGTCACCTATAACTCGTATTGTGACAAAATGAAGCTGACAGGATCTTTATAAATCAGTTGAATTTAAAGCAGAACAGGCAACTTGCTATCTTATACGTAGCACTTTGTCCACTTACCACTGTATTCTCCAGTGAATTGAGTTATACTAAAAAATAAAACTCTCAGTCTTGAAAAAAATAAGCTAATGTGAACACCAAAAAAGACTGAGATGCTTCTGCCTCAGGCTCCAGCAACACTAGTGGGTTGATTATATGAGATATGCCCAAATGATCATAATTACAGTCTTATGTATGCCTGATGAAGATGAAAGAAAAGGACCTCACAGTCCTTGCTGCTCTGACTTTGAGGTAGCAGCTATCCAAAAGAGAGGGCCTCTCTTCACCGACTTGCCAAAGTTTTGCAACCAGCTACACCCATCCCTAATTCTTCAGAGCAACTTGAAATTAAAACATCCAGAATTAACCTAAGCAATCAGCCTCTTGCCCTTTGTCAGCAGCCACCGTAGCCCTGAAGCATGAGATGGTTTTGTAATTGTCTCAAGGCAGAGCCAAGTGTGTGGAACATGTTGAGGGCAGTGAGAGCTTTCTGCTCTCCTCCACAGCTTATGAAAGAAGAGAGCGACAAAGAACAAATATAAATCGCAGAGGTACAGATTGCACAGTAGAAATGACCTCTACAGCCATCCTCACAGATACCCTATACTCAGAAGCCTGTTCCCAGAGTCAGATTAAAGTGTATCCAATTGGATTAAATTCCTAGCAATGGCAAGCTTACCACCTACCTACAATGGGAAATTATTCCTACGTGTAATCACTCTCACTGCATCTTTATGGTGATTGAATTTTTCAAGCTTTCATTTTCAGCCACTGGATCTGTTCTGTTTCTTTCTCCAAGACTGAAATCTATACCTGATTTAGTTGTTCTTTTGTTCCTAATACATTTGTAATGCCTTCTTATTGTCTGAAACTCTACTGCCCAGTAATAATTCCTTATTACCTCTATCTTCACCAAAGTCTTCTACATTTTGTAGATTCAATTTTCATTCCAAGTTATGCCCTCCTTTTCCATATTTAACATATTGATTTCTTGTTTAATTATCACCTTTGTGCCTTCTTTACTATGCTAGCTTTCCTCTCCAAGGTAACTTACTTGTATGCTCATTAAAGCATAGCCTTTAGAATACCCAGCAGGATTTTCTTGAGAGTCCCAGTTTCCATTAAAATTTCCCCTTTTAGCACTCAGTTATGGAAACAAGTTGTTCCGAAGAACTGGTCGATTTTATGTTGCACATAATACTGCCTGCTGCCAAAATCTGTTTCCAAAAAACAAAAGGTACTGCAGTACCCATGAGTTCTGGTGATCAGTCACTGACACTGCTCTGTGCATCAGAAAGCAGCCCAATACTGATTTATTTCATGCTTGACACAGAAATTTCCAGCCACAGATGTTATTTAGATTTTTCCAAGATTTAGAAAATTTAAAGTGTTGGGTTTTTTTTTTCTTTCTAATGATGTTTGGAATAAATCCTCATTCTGAGTTTACTGATAGCAACACATCTTTGAGGATAACTGCTATAAATGCTATAAAATATGAATGCTCTCCATTCTGACAGAATTTGCCACCTGCACACCTGTAGCACACACCTGTGAGCCACACATTTGGCTTTGTTGTTAGTAAAATGGAGGGCAATTTGAGCCATTTTGTGATAAGCTAGAAATATCAAATTAATAAGTTTCATTTGTAATTTTGAATTATTTTGTAAAATTATCTTTGAAAAAATACCATGGGCATATTATTTCCTTCAACATACTACTTCAATTAAAATGATCCTTTCTTTTTTTTCATACATTGATATCTGCAAGTGCAATGTAATATGGAGAAGTCAACCGCACATTTTTTATTGTTCATGGAAACTGCCAGTAGTATTGGTGCTGCTTGTTGTTGGATTTTTTTTTTTTCATTCCAGCACTTGGATTCCAAAATAAAACAATGGTAGCAATGAATATTGACCAACTTTTTATTACCCAGTATATCAAACATTATACCCAAGTCTCTTTTGTTAAAAAACTGCAGTACTTGAAAATATTTTGAGATATTTCCTGGCTCCACAAAAACAAAACAAATAGATTTCTTATCACACCACAAATTACTATGTTGTACAGATAAGGCTATGTGAAGTACAACAGGAATGAAGAAGCCCAAGTACCACCATGCTCAAAGAAAAAAGTATTACAAAGAGTGCCTTCTTTTTAATTAAATTCAGGTAGCCCCTACTTACTCACCAGCACACCAAGATGGAAGTATTCAAGTGATGACTAATCACTTAACTCCAGGCAAGTTCATTCACATCAAAGGAGAGAAAGCTAACACAAAGACATAGTATGTCATAAAGATCACACCAGACCTAGGCAAACTTTTGGAGAATTTATCTAGGCTTCTGCATTTCTGAAGTAAAGCAAGAAGAGTAGAGACTGCACAGGTGACAAGTTAGCAGAGGTTAACTGAGCAGGTAAGACACTGCAGGTCATGAGAAATACTAGAAGTATATTAAACAATAATATTACCGTGGCATCAAGGGAGTTTGAAGGAACCCTGGAATATGTCATGGCTTGTTACAGCCTCCACCTGAGGGCACCAATCAGGGTTGCAAGCAACATGGGTCCAACTCTTCAAAAGAAGGCAAGAATTGAACCCAGGTTCAATTCAACCCCATACTGTGGGTGAATGCTGAAGTCATTGGGCTTTAGGGTAAAATAAGGAGAGCACCTCCCTTTGCTTCCTGAAGTTTTGTGAACTTCTGTACTTTTGTTTCATTATAAGTAGTCAAAAATGAAATTGTGTTTTTGGGGTTATTAGGAAATAGAAGGAATAATCTGTCCAGTCTTGGTCCATCCAGATCAAAAGAGACATTAAAAAAAAATGAGAGGGTCTAATAGAGGACCACTGACATGATTAGAGGACTGCAGGAATTAACAGATGAAGTAAGAGTGAAATAACTGTGTTTGTTCATTGTAGAAAAGAGACAGCTGAAGGAAGAAGACAGTCTTCTACCACCTAAAAGGTTGTAACAGAAAATGGAGGTTCTCTTCAGAAGAAAGGACAGTTGGCGGACAAGAAGCAATAGGCACAAGGTACTTCAGGAGAAAACCCACCCAGGTATAAGACAAAACCCTTCACTATGAAAGCAACAGAACTTTGGAACAGTCTGCCCAGAGCACTGGGGGAACCTCCCTCCCTGAAATCACAGGGCTGGGCAGATCCCAGCATCTGGGCCCACCTAGGTCCTTGGAACAGATGGCCTCCAGAGCATTCTTCCAATGTAGGCTTTTCTACAGTCCCATTACTATCAAGTTTTTGTTCTGACTAGAGAACACAAAGCAAACAGAAGAACTTGATGCTACTAGAAATATCTAATTTGTAACTATGGCTCCAAACTGTAAAGCAGACTTGTCATGTAGCTCTAGTTCAGTTTCGGCAATGTGTCATCTTCAATTCACCTCCACTGAGTACATTCTAAGACATTGTTATAAATGTTGTAGATAAATGCAATTAGAAATAATTAGTTGATTTTTTATATTGTGCATGCTTTGCCTCAAATAGGTGACAGAGGCAGGCATTTATCCAATGCTATCCCATTTATTTACAAAGCCTGTACACGATGTACTGTTTCCCTGAACGTAGTAGGAAGCAAACAGCAGGAAACAGTTTCTTTACTCACAATTTCAAGTACCTCTCATTTTTCTCAGGGGTGTGTTGCAAGCAGTCCTCAGGCTGATGGACTTCCTTGTTCCCTTTTCTGTGTGTGCTTGGAGTGCTGCTGTCCCTCACACACAGACCCACAGAACCACTGTAAACTTGATCCCATTATTTTCAGGACATTAAAAATCCTTCATATCATCTAGCTAAAGCATTGCTAGCATGCAGTCTGCTCACCAGAGAACAGCTGAGGACTGGAAACTATTACTAGGTAAAAGAAAATTTAAATATTTTGTTTCATTTTGCTTGCACAGCAAGCCTGAAGCAGCTTCAGAGCAACAGAGTACAAATGTAAAAGCATATACTTAGATGCTTTTAAAACACTTACCTAACCATTGCGTGACAGTGATTACAATGTCAGCACTATGCAAAAATCTCCGCACTCTAATTACAAAATAGATAACTGACAGAGTTCTACATGTAGCAAAAACCAGCCTCATGTTCTATTTGCATGGCTTCAAGACAGAGTTCATTGGAAATACTTTTTGGACTACTTGCATTCACTGTCTTGGGCAAAAAATACTGAGATGTTTTGAAAGCAAAAATTGAGTAGACAAAGTAGGAAAAAAAAACAGAAAATAGCAAAGTCAAGCTACTTACTCTTGTCACTCATATCACTTTAATTCATGCCTCTGTGACAAATGTAGACTTTATCAATGATGTTATACATGCTGGAACAAAAATAAACAATATATAAAATTGGAGACTGTATTTTCAATCTTCAAAGAAATTTTAGCAGATAAACTAAATATGAAGCAGGAAAAAAGTCCTCCATCATGTGTAATGCCAGCCAGGGCAAACCAAGCATTCTGGTTATCTCAGCAAGATACCATGCTGGTGTGTCCCTCAAAGAAGTTGCTTTGGGAAAGCATAATATTCATTGGAAGACCCAATGATGGCATTGCTCATTATAGAATGTTTGTGACAAAGCATATAAAAAATGAAAATTTTGGTATTTGCCCTCATTTCTTCCTCCATGCTTCAAAAACGGAAAGGGAAGAGCACACTTTTGCTCAGCACATGCTGTAAATCTCTCATCAGGTAACCACATACACTCCTGATGCCCTTACTTAAAAAGAAAAAAGAAAAAAAAAATGTTTGTAAGCTTGCAACTTGAAAGAAACTACATGAAAAAGTGATGATACAGAAGTCTTGCCCTATGGTTAGAAAGAGAGCAGCTCAATGAGATTTGCTTAACAAAACAGGGCTGAGATGCCTTGATCTCAGCACTTAAGTATTTTCATTGAATGATGGCCAGTGCTAAAGGCTTTTTTAATCCAGCAAAGATTCAACAAGGGAAGTCAAAGCCAAGTTCAGACCACAAATAAAGCACTTCATCTGAGCAGTGAGTGTTGGGATAGGTGTGGTGGACTCTTCGTCATCTGAACTCTTTAACTATGAAGCAGATATCTTTTTCACGAAGTTCGCCTTGAAATAATTGTCTTCAAGCAAGACTGTCAGGCTAGTGGTCTGCAATCAATATAAAGGTTGGACAAGATTAGATCATCAAAACGACTGAGCTCTGCTTGCCTTAAAGTCTATGAAACAATTACATTGAGATATGCTTGTAATTCAGTCTAAGCACGTTGTGTAAATAAATACTTATGTTTTTTCATACCCCTACTGACATTCTGAAAGTTATTTTCTTGAAATGGGTGATTATCATATAAAACATTTTGACTACTGTCCTAAGACACGCATATTTAAGTAACTAAAATTTAACTGAGAGATAGGAAATAGTGACTTTCGGTGCCTAATCTGGGCAGTGCAAGCTGAAAAGACGTGCAGACACTATGAAGCATTCAGAAAATTCTCTAGTGTCATATTTGTCTGAAATTCTGTTTGTTATTTCTGAGGGCTAAGAATCCATAATGCACTGCCAGCATTTGGATATTGGCTACATTAGTTTATGAGGCTAAGCAAAAAAAAAAAAAAAAAATCAACAGACTATTTATCAATTTTCACTAAACTCCTCCCAAACCCAAACACCATTGAGAAAACAAAGATGAAAATGCACATGAATATTAATCACTAAGCAGATATATTTATTAATTTCTGATTTCCTCAGCACTTGACAGTCTACTTGGTAAACATTGAATTTTCATTACTTTCATTGATTTGATCAACACTTTAGGTTCAGAACCTGAATAAGCTGAAAAGTGAAGAGCAGAAATAAAATCCCCTTGCATAAAGCATTTGTCTTCATACAGAATTCACTAGAATAATTACACCACTCTAGTTGTGATGGTATAACTCCCAATGTGGACACTTGTATTCTACAGGCATTCATATAAAATTAAAAAGAGTCCACAAGGCATAATTATACTACTGTAGTCTCTAGTAAATTTCCTCATATTAAGAAGATCTTTCAAAGTTGAAAAGAGAGGTTATTTGGAATAAGAAAAAAAAAAAGAGAGAGAGAAAGGATAGAGAAAAGCTCTTTGATTTCCTAATATATAAATATTACGAGAATTTTTTTCTTCAGTTACAACATACACATGTGCATACATAAGCATGCACAAAAAAGGATTACCAGTAGGAAAACAAATGTTCCCTGGATTATTCATTTTGACTGACCTTTGCTCAAAGCACATTGACCCAAAATTATTTCACAGTTACTCAAGGAGATTTACCAAGGTTTGGGAATTTTTAAAGATCAAGGTAATTTTCCCTTTTAATATCGTGGGAACAATTGATTTGTGGCATATGTGAATATCAATTCTGCAAAGTAGCTCCTGTAAGCTATACTTAAATAGCAAACTGTTTTGTGCCACTATATAAAAATGGATCTGGGCTCTCAATACCATAATGAGAGAGGAAATGACATAATTACAGTAGGTTTTGTATTCTCTGTATAAGAGATGAACATAATAGTTCTGATTTTCCCCTGCTTTTTTCCTAGTCCCTTCATCTTGTAGCTATCCAGTTAGAAGATATGATTTCCAGTCCCAGAGTTGGATTAAGCTTGCAAAAAAGTCTAAAATTATGCAGATGGAAGAATTAATGATTAAGTCATACAATCCTAATTCTTAGTAAAACTATGCAGAAACAGTTAAAAATTTAGAGTCTACAGAAATAAACTAAAATCAACTTCACGTTTCCCTCAGGTTCTCATTATAGCAGAAAATTAAGGTTGCCTGGACGACTTGATATATTTTCTTTTTTAATATATTTCATTTTATTGAAGTACAATATTTTCACTACATTTCCTAGGTTTCAATGATTCTTTTGTAAAGATAATGCATTTCCAAAATACTTTAGCATAAATATTCTAAGATATTCAGCTTTTTACATATTTCTTGGCAGGAGATCTTCTTTGATTTCTTTTCTTCATTTTTTAATAATTAAAAATATTATAAATGAACCCTAAGAAAGAACTGCATGAATATGTTTTTAGTAATCCAAATGTACATGGTGAAAGATGCATATTGGTTTTCCATGATTTTCTTATCATCACGACAGCATGAACGGTAGAAAATGACCAAGCTAAAATTGATTTACAATTGATCATTAGATCAGAGATGTAAAGTCCATGAAGAACTTGAGAGCTCTTGTTTCTCAGTCTCGACCAAAGTTAGGAGTGTTTAAAAAGAGGATGAAGATGGGTAGAAAAAAAAAAGAGAGCTTCCCTAACAGTTACCGTGCACTGTTCAGAAGTTCAACTTACTTGCTTTTAAATAAATTAATAGATTTAAATATATATATACATTCCAGGGTGAATATTCATCTGCTGTATAGCAGAGCTGAGTTCAACTCTCTTCCTCAATGCATCCAGGCCTTCCTTTTCTTCCTCCCAGCTGCATGACCTCATGGCCCAGCCAGTCTCATTGTCAGTGCCATGGATGCTGGGTATTGCGGTGGTCACTCTTGGAGGTGCTGACCTCACTTGAATATGTAGTTATAATTAGTCTCAATTATACAGTTAATACTCTTCTTAATTTCAATCTGTACATCTTCAATTCTAGCCTGTACAAAACAGTTTGATTAATTTTAGTCCTACAGTGAATCTGAAGGATCTGTATCGCTAATTTCTAAGATAATTCCCGAGTAATTAAAGCTGCAAATTTCTTACAGAATCCATTGAAAATAATTTCACTGAAACAGTGGGTGTTCTTGTAAAATTACTGAACATCCATCTTACACTCAAAGAGGAAATAAGGTCAAGTACAAGAGAATATATCTTCCCATGTTGTTGTCTTTACTTCTAGTACAACACAGATGCTATGGCTCAGAAGAGAACTTGCTCCCCTATTGACTTACAGAAGTTTAAGAAGCAAATTTTGACAAATCTTTGCCAGGAATTTAAAGCACTGACTTTAACAGTCTTCTCAGGTGCAAACATATACTTTGTTTAAGCTGTCCGTGCAGTCCTGTGGGGCGACATATCTAGCTCTTGTCAGAGGCTTGCTTCCTCCAGCAATGCAGGCTACCATCAGAATGCCATCCAGCGAACACCAACTCTGTGCCAAAGTCTCTCTGCTCAGAAATTTCAAGATGTCTCCTTGGGACTCCTTGCTGGTCTCCTAAATGTGGTCAGATTATGGAGCAGATCATTCTGACACTGGAATCATCATGTCTCTAGAGACCTATCCAAAGATCTATGAGCTCACTCCCTAAAATTTCAAAGAGAATACCACAATATCCAGGTACACAAACATACACTGAACATTCATGCAATTAATAGAGATGTATCATGCGTTCCTTACAGCAGAACCCAAACATACCCCCTGAACTGTGAAAAAAACACCTTTGTGTTTGGTAAATAGTGGCAGCTGTGTCTGAGCTGTACATAGGAAAGAAGACGAGAAAATACCATGGTCTGACTACAGCAATACATGTGGCTGGACACACTGTTCTTCAGCGTGCAGCAGATTGGAAAAAACATCGGCAGTAAAATCTTAGCAATCTAGCAATCTCTATCCTAGGAATCATTTTGTTTTACATCCTAGTAATATAACCAAATTAACCGGCCATATTAGAAGGGCTGTTAAAAATGCTATCTGATGGGTGAGTGCACCAGCAACAACACAAGCTTTAAAATCCTACAAGCCATTTTGAGAATTAAACAGAGATTGACAGTATCTCTATTTTGTAGTGCCAACTTTCTGAACACTTAGCATTTGTCATGAAACATATGATGGTGCTGGCAAGTTCCCAGTGAGTACTGGTCCCCTTTGTGAAAGCCGCTGCCCAAACAAAGGACTAGAGACAGTCTCATCCTCAACAAATGCAAAGTGTGCTTGCTCCACTGGGGAATTACTGCTCTCCTGGAGGGAACACAGAAAGCACACAGAAAAGAAGCCCTTTGCAGTTTTGTAGGCTGTGCACACGGAGCCATTCTATCACTTTTCAGCAACTCGAGCTTATGTTCTATCTACAGACTTGCAGTAAGATGAGATAGTCACAGTGTTTAAACCTTCAAACAATCTACGCTGCAAATCTGCCAGCCTCCTGCTCCTCAGAATGTTTCATCTCAGCTAAAAATGATCAGTTCAGAGGGATAAGCGCACCAAGGTGTACAGCTGATTGCAATGCATTCCACCAGCCAGTTTTTATGAATTTTTTAGCTGAACTTTCTTCTGTCCTTGTTGTTCTTGCCAACCACATGCAGAACATTTTGGAGACAATAGCAGTTCCCCTGAGATTTACATGCAGAAGCTCTATACAATTACCGACAATTAAAAAAGAAAAAGAAAAAAAACACCCAACATAACACTACTTCTAAAAAGAGTTTCATCTCATATTTTCCTTCATTTTAAATTACAGCTTATACTGAGATCCTGCACTGTAGGGCAGAGAAGTGAGCAGAAATTGCCACTTTTGATTAGCACAGCAGAAACAGCAAACTAGTAATGGGATTTCTTTCACTTTAATTCACTAGTTGGTTGCCATAAATACTTTTCTGTAAAACATGGAATTCTGAATGCTCCTCAGACATTATTTTCCTTTCATGAAGATGTTTGTTTACTTTGGCAGTGGTTCTCTTGGGAGAAACTCTAATGACTTCCACTACCAAAAAAAAAAAAAAAAAAAAAGAAAAAAAAAGAAAGAAAGAAACAGAAACTGCCACTAGCAAGCAACAAAATATTAGTCTAATGTGCTGGTTAAACTCCAGGGCAAAAAGAAGAAAAAGCAAAGTAAATCACTGGTTTGCATTCCTGTAACCAGAATCCATATTATATGAGAAGACGGTTGAACTAGATGATCTTGCAGGTCATTTCCAACCTTGTGATTCTGTGATTCTATATCCTGCAAGTTTAGCAGGCAGCAGAGCCCCTGTGGTAGAAGAAAGGCTTTCAGTAAGAAACAAATACTGCCCACCTCCTACAGATTTTGTGATTTTTTAGCTATAAAAAATGAACATAACATGGGCACGTGGGCACGGGAACAACAGAACGAAGCAAATTATGTCAAACCTTCGTGTTATGTTTTCTCTCTGCTGTTAATTTTATTCTGACATACGGTGATCAAACAACAGTTTACTTTCCATATTTTTTACACGTAGATGATTAACAATTTCTGTTAAAGAAAAAAAGCACTGGGAAGGAATGTATGTTACTGTGACTCAACAGACTGCTCACTGCTAAAAAAGACTTGCCCAACTCCTTTGTAGCAATGCATGATTTTTGTTATCAGGGTTTAAAAAAAATCAAGAACAGAAAAAAACAGTAAATAAAACACATTGATATAAATCTTTAGACATCTTTTTCCTGTGAAATGTCAAACTTCATCATCTGTTTTTCTTACTGAATAACAACCAGCAGTCCCAGACTGTTTTCCATGTTTCCATGGGAGGAAGAAGTCATTAACAAAAATCAACTTTAAGGTTAAGAGGAAGCGGCTCTATCAGAAGCACGTTAGTCATGTATTTTTGTTACCAGTTAGAACAATGTGCTGTTCCTGGAATGCATATGCAGGCTCATTTCAAACCTTAGGCTGATGTATGAAGCAGACACATGCCACAGGCCACAGACAGGAGACAGTGCTTCTTCGAACAGCCCGACCACAGGTGACATCAAGACACACCTGCCAGCAGAGCCCATGAGAATGAGGAAGGACAGGCAGCGCTACTGAAATACAGAGCTTGGAAAAAGGTGCCCAGGAACAAACCAGAGGGAAGATGGGAAAAGAGAGAATGCAAAATGGCAAAGAGAAAAAAATGTTTTCTTGTAGCTGCAGAGCCTTGGAAGAGGGGTCAAATGGAGCAGTAAATCACTGTAAGTGGTGAAAGACCTATAAATGTTGTGGGATCTCGAAAGAAGAGTTTGTTGCATTACAAGTAGCCACAGATACTTTCTGTGTTGAGCCACTCCACAACAAAAAGGCTTTTTGAAGTTAGTACTAACTACCTGTAGCTATGTTTACTTTTAACTGTAACATGAAAAAAAAAAAAAAAGGAAAAAAAAAAAAAAAGCCAGACAAGCAGCTTTTAGTATTGGAATGAGAGCAAAGATAATTTTTAGGTTAGCATGCTATTTGTGGCCTATATTCAAAATCACAGCCACTGGGACCTTCCAAAAAAACTGAAAAACTAATGGGAGGGGAACAACAGATTCTGGAAGCACAGTTATTTTCATTTTCACGTTCTAGGTTCCCAATATTCTGTTGTTTGTGGTAATTTACAAAAATGAGGAAGCACTGAAATAGCTCTGCAAATACATAGAAGTCTACATATCATAGTTTGATTTTTATCCATTTCATGACTGATCACAAATTCCCCAAAATTATAACACATCCTTATTGTTATCTGATTAGAAAAAGGTACAGATTCTACACTAAGAGCATGCATTTTTAAAGAAGTTAAACCCACAGACCGCTCCAAGGAAGACAGCATTTCAGCACAATCCCTTCCAGCTTTTATAAGTACTAAAAGTTTAAGGTTTTTTTGTTCAAGCAGAAAAGCAGAATGATGGGCCAAAATTCTGTCTCATATAATAATACTGTCTCTCTAACGCTGGCCAATAGCAGGTGTTATTCTCCTGGTTTTATGAAAAGGAAAGAACTTAAGCTGTGCATGGCAGTTTCTAGAGGAGGCAATAACCACTCAGGGGTACAATTCAGAAGTACTGCCTAAATGAGAGCTTTCATGCCACCTAACTTCCAGCCAGAAGAGCTGCTTTGGAACCCTTACAGCTTACCAGATTTGTCTTAATACAGCTCATTGTGATTTGTCTTTATGCTTTCTCTTCTATAGCATTGCTTGTTCAACTTGGCACACAAAATTTCATGCATAGTGGATGATGCAGAACACAGCAAGACAAACTCAGATGGCCACTGTCTTTACTGTGCTGACAAACCCTGGAGAGCCGTTAGCCTCAGTTCCGCACGGGCCTCCCAAGTGAAATGGACATCTGGCATGTTTGTTACAGTGAATAGACAGAAGCAGGATGATTAATGGCTGCCAGAACCATAACTTAGGTATATCTGGTTTTACCTATCCGACAGCTTGTTTTGCCACATCTGCTTTCTTCAATGCACATATTACATACAGTGATATTGCACATGGCTTGACACCCATCCCTCGTGGGGCTTGCTGTATCCTCTCAGCCACTTATCAGAGCTGCATGACTCCTTCTAGCTCCCTCAGCTCACCCAGCACAGGGGTTCTGCTCTGAAATTAGAATGAGGAGCCCAAGTATCCCACTATCACCTAAGTTGCAAACAGTTGAGGTAGCTGAAAGAAGAAGCTAAACATGTCAAGTTTCCTATACATCCATTTAGGCATGTGTTTTCAGGCAGTCTTTCCTACTGCTCAATCCAACAAAAGTCTCCAAAAAGGGACAGCTAAGAAAAAAGAAAACAGGATTACAAGGAAGGATTAAAAATAAAGCACTGGAGTGTGAAGGACACATGCTCATGTAGAGAAACTGAGAAGTGGAGAGGGAAAAGAAAACTCCAAGGACTGGGCCTGAGACTTCTTGAAAGGAAATGATTTGATAAAGAAGCTAGAACTTGTAGCTCCAGCGAATAAGAGCTAAGGGCTCATAGCTCTGAGACGCAGGAGCTGGTAGATGCACAGCTGGAAGGATGCATGGTTTGACTTAGTAAGGCCATTCTTGCTTGTGTCAGAGTCAAGAAGCCTATTTGTACCACAAGACCAATGAGCACCAAAGAGCTCCTGAACAGGGTATAGCCATGAGCTTTCCTCAAAACCGTCAAGGAGAGATGAGGTTTCTCTCTCTAAATGTACCTGTATTAGGGAAAGATGAATCATCACTTTGGTAGCACCTGTCTCTTGTTTGCAGAAGATTAGGCAATTAATTCAGAGCGAATGCTTACTTTATATATAGTTAAAAATAGATGAGATTTCCTCCATGAAAGTTGTTTTAATAAGCGTGCATGATTGGGGCAGATAGCTACCACGGGAGAGATAGGCTGCCACAAAGGATGCGAGTACTCCTGTCTTCCAACTGATTTAAAAGAATTTGTGAACTCCACAACAGCTGTTCTGTTAGAAGAATTGCAAGAATTGGGACTCAGGCAAGGGAACAAATACTACAGTCAAAGAAGTTCCTGCCTTACTTGCTAGCAACAGGCAGGTGGCTATAGGGGAGAACAGTGCAGCACTACTTCATCATTGTTAGATGCCAGCAAATGCCCCAAGTGCGGGACAGCTTCTGTTCAGGTTTGCACATAACCAAATGTCAGCCGTGTGACATGAAGGCAAGGGGAAGCTGGATCCTACCAGTTCTACAGCTCTCTGAAGCCATGTTTATGAGGACTGTGCCACAAAGCAACTCGTTATTCAGGGAGCAACCATCACTCGGCAGGCAGCATTCACTCAGCATGCAATCATCATCAACAGGGCCTTGATCTGTATCCTGTTTTTTGCTACTTGTAAGATGGCTGCAGAGCTCCTGAAACAGAATGGATGCCAATATAACGAACAATTCTGAAATATTAACTGAAATATGAGAAAAAAGAAAGCAGCAATTAGTCTTCTATGCTGCACATGTATTTGCATGGCAAGCCTGCAAGGTAGCATAGATATCTAAATATACACACCCATGCAAGCTTACTCCTGTCTACAGGAACATGATTGCACTGAAGAAGACTGTAGACGTGTGGAACTAAACATTTTTCCTTTACAGTTTAAACACATGTAATAAACACAGATTTAATAATTAAAGCACTGGTTCAGGCAAAGGATCCATTGGCCAAATGGAGAGCAGCCATGCAGCTTCTGATAGAAGCCACTAATGGATGCCTACGGAGAAGTAGGATAAGTCAGGCATATACTGACCTTTCTTAAGTGTGCTATCACTCACTCTGCAGATGTGCACCACTCTCATCACTGAGTTACAGCTTTCCCAGCAAACAAGTGGAGGCCCTTTAATTTGTTCTTTTCAAGGATATCTACATCTGCAATAACATTACACCTATAGTTGCAGATACTTATTTGTGCTCAACACTGTTGCTAAAAGCCATGCTTCAGAACGATAAAAAAGGGTAAAACCCCATGTTTAGCATTGCCTGTGCAGGCAATACCACCAAGGGCAATCCACGTGCAGCCAACCTCAGGCCTGCCTTAGCCTGGGTTTTACCTTGGGTCAGTGGAAGGCATAGAAGATGGGCTACACGGCTCAAAGAGGTCTCCTAGAACGTGTCCAAAGAAGGGCAGCAGAGCTGGCAAAGGGTCTGGAGTACAAGTCTTAAGAGAAGCGGCTGAGTGAACCGGTTTTGTAGAGGACGTTCAGGTTGTACGTGAGGAGAAGTTTCTTCTCAAAAAGAGCGGCTGACCAGGGAGATAGCAGAATCAGTTCTCAAGAAACGTGGAGATGTGGCACTGAGGGACACGGTTAGCGGGCACGGTGGGGACACGTTGATAGCAGGATCCCATGGCACAACCCAGGGCCCGGCCCAACCTCGACATCCCCCGGCTCGTGCCGCCACGGCCCGGCCCGCCCGCCTGCGTCAATGCAAACGAGGGGCGGGGCGCCCCGCCCGCCGGACGGTGCGGCACGGGGCGGCGGAAGAAACCAACGGCTCAGTGCCCCGCACCTCCCTCTCTCCCTCCGCGGAAGCACCGGCTGCCGCGAACACAATAAAACGGTTCCATTTGTTTTCAGCTTCGGGACGGATGCCTCGTCGAAGGCCAGCAAAAGGCCGGCGGATCTTCGGGGCGTCGCTTAAAGGCTGTCACGTCTCCCCGCGCCCTTTAAATGGTAGCGCCCACCTTCGGCGCTCGCCGGTCGGCAGAACGAGCGCATCCCCTCCCTCGCGCTCGTGCATTATTCATGAGGAGGCGGGACCGCCGGCTCATTACCAAGGTCGGGCGGAGGGCGGGACTGTGACGCGACTATGACGGATGTTCCGGCGTTCTTAAGGGGGCTGCAGCCGGCCGGCGGCCGCTGTCGGGGGCGGGGGCAGCGGTGAGGAGCGCTATCCCCGCTCGGGAGCGTTGGGGTACGGCCGGCTGCCGCCCGCCCCGCTCGGTGACCGGCGGCCGGCCGGGGACGGGAGCGCCCCGCGGTGTTGTGCAGCGGCTCGGGGAGCCCCGGGGTGCGGGCGCGGCTGCGGCTGCGAGAGGAGGGGGTGCCCCTTTGGGGGCAGTGCGTGAAAATTAGAGGAGGGGTTGTTGTGGAGTGGGGGGTGGGTGGGGAGGGTTGACAAAAAGGGGTTATTTATTGTTATCAAAACGCTCCGATTTCTGTATGTGGCGTAGCGGGGGTTATACGAGGGAAGACGCTTTATTGTAGGAAGTGGCTATTTTTAGGTTCGCACAGCGCTCTGCGGCAGCGCTCGCCCCCGCCCCAGGTTAATTACCTTTGTCTCCGTGGGGCCGGGGCAGCCCCGCCGGCCCATGGGGGACCCCGGCCCGCCGCCGGCCCCCAGCCGCAGCCCCAGCCCCGGGCCGCCGTGGTCCTTCCCCTCGCCGGCCGCCGCCTCCCGTTCCTCCTCCTCCTCCTCCTCCTGCCCCTTCTCACCCACCGCGCCCGGTTCCTCCGCGCTGTTCCCGGCGCATCCCCGCGGCGCGCAGGAGGAGCGGCCGCCGGCGGTGACACAGCAGCAGCCGGGCGGCGAGAGGCTGGGCAGCGGCCCCGCGCCGGGACACCCCCCTCCCGGCCACCCCTCCTCCGACTTTAAACCCGCTCTCGGCCCCCAGCAGGATTTAAACAAGCAGCAACCGCAGCAGCAACCGCCGCCTCCTCCTCCGCCGAGCCAGAAGAGGAAAGAGTTGAAGCCGCCGCCGCCGCTCAGCCCAGCCCAGCTCGGCGGCAGCCACCCCCCCGACTATCATCGCCACCCCCCTCAGCAGCAGCAGCAGCAGCAGTTCAGCCACCCCACTGACAAGTACCGGCAGCAGGAGCGCAGGCAGCAGCAGCAGCAGCTCCAGCTCCTCGGCGCTCGCCCCCCGGAGCCGCCGCCGAGCCTCGGGCCCCTCAGCCCCGCCGAGCGCCGGGCGGGCTCCGAGCGGGGCGCCCCTTCCCGCGCGGGGGGACCGGCGCCCGCCGACCCCGATGTGGGGGTGGCCGCCGCCGCCTCCTGCGTGAATCCGCCGCCGTCTCCTCCTCGTCCGCGGGCGAGAGCCGAGCCGCCCCCCATGGAGTCCCCCCCGAACAGCCACTTGCTGGGCAGCCCCGGGACCCTCCTGCCCGGCGGGCTCGGCTCCGGCTTCAGCAGCCTGCAGAGCCCGGAGATCCCCAGCCCCCATCACCAGAGCGGGGGCGGCTCCTCCTCGGCGGCTTCCCCTCCTCCTCCGCCGCTGCCCGGCTTCGGCACCCCCTGGTCGGTGCAGACTTCGTCGCCGCCTCCGCAGCAGACGCAGCAGCCTCCGGTCTCCAGCGGCGGAGGGCAGATCAGCGCCATGCCGCCGCCGAGCCCGGAGTCCGAGACCAGCTTCTACCCGGGGATCCCGTCGTCCATCAACCCCGCTTTCTTCCAGAGCTTCTCGCCGGTGTCTCCTCACAACCCCTGCGCCGGGCCCTTCAGCAGCCCCTTCTCGGCCGCCGCCCCGCCGCCGCCGCCGCCGCAGATGAATTTACCTCAGCAGCAGCAACAGCAGCAGAACCGGAGGTCCCCGGTGAGCCCGCAGCTCCAGCACCAACACCAGGCGGCCGCCGCCGCCGCCGCCTTCCTGCAGCAGCGGAACTCCTACAACCACCACCAGGTACCGGGAGCGGAGCGGGGGGCGCCGCGCCGCGGGAGGGCACCTGCGGCCCCGCGGGGAGGCGGCGGCGCTCGGGCGGAGGCGGTTGGCCGCCGATCCCCGCCCGTTCCGCGGGCAGGTGGAGGGGCGCGCCGCGCCCGCGCCCCCGGAGACGCCTTTTCGCCTCGCGAAGGGGCCTCGCCGGCGGAGTATTCCTCCCCCCCGCCCCGCTCCCTCCCCGTCGGCATGCGGAGAACGCGGCGCGCCCCGAACAATGCGCGTGACGGCTCCCGGCCGCCCCGCCGCTCCCTGCCCGCCCCGCCCGGGGCCGCCCGCAGCGCTGCGGGCACCGCGCGCCCCGCCGGGGCTGTCAGCGCCGATCCCGAAATGGCGTGGGTTTGCACCCGCGGACAGGGCAGTGCTTCGGGCCGCCTGGCTTCGCTGCTGGCTGTAACGAAGCGTGCTGTGACAGTTTGGTGTTCAGATGGAAGTTGGTATTGTTTCTTGGAACAGAATAGTGATTGTTGGAAGGCGGAGAGCGGCAGAGCCGCGCTCGTCGCCTGCTGGCCCTGAAGGCCTGGGTGGCACGGGCCTCTCCCTCATTTCTCTTTCGTTGTAACACAAATCCTGTCCGTCAAAAACAAACAAAAAAAAAAAAAAACAGTGGAGGCGGGTTTGTGCGGAATTTATTTCATAACCCCGATGCTGGGATCCCGTCTGAGGTGTCACGGAGTGACTTTGGGCTGTGGTGGTGCAGAGGTGGTTCTCGGTATCTGTGCGCTCTTCGGAGGCGTCCCCGCACTGTACAAGAGTTTTCTCAATCATTATCAGTTGTGGGCAACCCGAGGCTGTGCCCGTGACAGCCCAGCTGGCAGTGTTAGAGGCATGTTAGCATTTGGCATCATCTCCTCAGGTTTGTTTCACAACACAACGCTGGCCTCTCCCAAAATTCCAGCCGAAGTGTTCAAGTTCTACAGCGTAATTATCTGTAATTATACGGAATGGGATGTTTGCCTGATTACCTGACCAAAAATGGCCTTCGTGTTTTTCTGTTTGTTTTCATGGGGAGAGGGCATTACAGTTGTATCTTTCTGTCTTCAGAAAGTTCTGTATAAACCATAACATGTCGATGTGTCTTAAATGTTTAAGTTACTGGAATTACAAGCTAAGGGCTGCCTGCAGCCTTTGAGGTGGAAGCGCTGCATTCAGCTGTAAACTTAACTTAGAATGTCCACCCCACACCCATTTGTGTGGTGAGAAAAGCCTTTCCCCAGCAGCCAGGTTTACAACACCGAAGGTAAATCCTGCTCTGTGCTGACAGTTGGGCTCAGTGGGTCCACCTCTTGGTGGTACAGCGGCCGCCGGGGTCTGTCCTCAGCACAAGTTGTGGTGTAGGAACCAAAACTTCTCACCCTGTAAAATCTTTGCTCTGAAGGCAGCTTACATTTTTAATACTGAGGAGCATAGTGGTTGAGATACAGAAATACTTTGTACTGCTTCTAAGTAGGGAGAAGAATCTTTTTATAAGAGCGAGCGAGCTGCGGAATTCCAGAGATAGTCCGGTATATGACTCCAAAAATACTTGAGCAGTGGCTTCAGAATAATGCATTTTAATGTGGAAATTGTTAAGATAGCTCTTCAAACAGATTCTCTGCACGGTGATCAGTGCCTTTTTTGCTCTTATATGGTAATACTTTGACAATACTGAGATGGCAATACTCAAAATATTGGGGAAAAAATGAAGGAGGATTTTAATTTTTGAATTCCTCATCACTGATGTAAAATGACCAACTTGAAATTCTTGTGTTATTTTTTTCAGATATCTTATTATAAAATGTGAAATAGTGTATCAGTGAGGTGATTAATGGCCTGATCCTTTTTGTAACACCGTTTTTAACCCTGGGGTTGCTCTCTGCATACGTGTGAAGGAGCCTGGCAGTTCCTGCAAGGATGAAAACCTAAATTGCCAGTACAGGGACTGTGGAGGAGGGAGAGTTACAATAAGGCAACTTCTTGTGGCTGTATTACATTTTCTACTTGGCCTCAACAATGAACTAATACAATATCAGAAAAAAAGTTTATAGGAATGTTCTGAGCATTGACTGCTTAGTATTTCTTTGCTCTTAAGTAGAAAAATCCTTTTCAAATATTTTCAAAATAATATGAATTAATCTTTCTTTTTAGCCTCTTCTGAAGCAGTCGCCGTGGAGCAATCAGAGTAGTGGCTGGAGCACAGGAAATATATCCTGGGGAGGAATGCATGGCAGAGACCATCGTAGAACTGGAAACATGGGAATTCCAGGAACTATGAACCAGATCTCTCCTTTGAAGAAACCCTTTTCTGGTAATGTCATAGCTCCACCTAAATTTACTCGCTCCACTCCATCACTGACTCCAAAATCATGGATTGAAGATAATGTTTTCCGAACTGACAACAACAGTAATACTCTCCTTCCCTTGCAGGTAAGGATGGTATGTAACTGGTGTGTTCATAGTCCTGTGTAGCATTTGTGTGCATTCACTAAAGTAGAATTCAGCAGTGGTTACTGTCCTGATACTCAGTTTGGAATTTGTGTTTATGTATAATTTTTACTCTTGAATAGCAACTAGCACCAACATTTTCAGTGTATTGAGCAATATATGATCCTTACAGTTAGCTAAGAATATTGACTGTCACAAAAGATGGAAATGCAGCAATAGAAGAACGAAAACGTTTAATCCAGCAAGTGTTTTCTGCTTATCATTACACTCACATTCTTATAAATCCCCTGAATATTTACAGTTGGGTGTGGCTTTTATTTATTTTTGTTCACTCATCCTTGTACACAGATTTTCTTGCAAAACCTCGCAGGCGTCTCTGAATCTTCATCATGGAAGTCTTTTTTCTGGTCTTCTAGTCTGATGTTTGTGTATTAGAAAGATTTGCTGCCTCTGCATTCTAGCAACTTTAATATTAAGCTTTGGCTATTATGCTTGGGTTGGAAGCCTCGTGAGTTAGAAGTGCGTAACAGGCAGATGTGTCAGTACTATGAATCCTGAATTTTGCCAGTGACTTCTTGTGTGACTTTAGGTAAGTCACTTAACTGCAATCTCATCCATTGTTATTTGGATCCCATCTTATTATGTGCTTGCCTGGATTCACTTATTTGTTACCATTTCTTGATAGCTGAGAACTGTATTATTTTGGATGCCAAATCTCAGTTACGATTCAAACAATTTCTAGGCTACTCTTTTAAGTTACAAAAAAAGAGCTTGGGCAACTTGATTTAGAAACTATGCATTTTAAAGAAGCAGATTAGTCCATGAGTACTGTATGTTTTTTAATTTTTTTCACACCTGTGCCAGCTTCAGTCTGTCTTACACTGAACTACTGTATTCCGGCTTAAGTAAAAATTATCATATGGAAGGAAAACAATTACAATGTGGAGGTAAAGAAACATACAGCTATTATAGTTTTTTCTTAAGTCTCACACTTAGTGATTCAGAGTTTTGATTTGTTATCGTTGTGATCGTATTTGAACTTGTATAGATGTACTCCATCAGTTAGCCATTTAAACCTAGTGTGGCTGTAGTGGTTGCAAAAGGGTGTTCTTAGGGACCAGGTTTCCCACCAAGGTCCTTATTTTTCTTAACATTTTCGTGGTGAAGTTCTATTTGGCATGAGAAGCAATGTGCTGACTGCCTGAGTGAGTGCTGATACTGGCAGTATTCGTGGGGCTAGCAGTGGGGTTGGGCCTGAAAACTTGGGAGGATTTGGCCATTCTGTGAAGACCTATTCCCTTAAGTAGCTTTGCTAGCTGGAAGATCCTGGTTGAGTCTTTTTTTTCCTCATGGGTGAAAAGATGGGGAAAAAAAGATGTCATTCTATACATTTTTAACCTGATCAACTAAGAAAAACAGATTACAGATACGGGGGAGTGCTTTGCAATGTGCTTCAGGAACAGTTGCAAGTTAACACTGAAATGTCTTTTCAAGATACCAGCCTAAGGAATTGGGTTAAAAATATTAACACCATCATATGTGGGAACTGCAGTGATGTATCCACTGGAATTCACATGCAGCAAGTACAAGTGGTGAATATATTTTTACTTCCTCAGCATTCTTTACAGGGAAGGATGACGATTGCTTTGAACTGTAAGAAGCATCTGCTGTGGTCATGATGAACAGATCATCATCAGTATAGATGAACTTATTTTTTGTCTAAACAAAAGTGCATTCCAACTATAATTTAAAGCATTTCAATATATTAGGGTAGGGGAAAAAAGCTTGAAATTTGGTTCTAGAAACATAAATTTATTAGGTTTTTGTGTTTTGGGGGGAGGGAGCTGATGGGTGCACTTCATTATTCCTCTCATCTGAGAACACCAGAGCCACCAATTAGATAGGCCTGCTTGCCTGACTGTACTTATGTTTTACATCTGTCAATCTCTTGCGTGTATGAAGTCATAGCTGCAGAAATCAGTAAAAATACTCCTATTTGAAGGCTTCCTACTGCTATTGTGGAAACATTAGATGCTTCCATAAATTATTTTGCTACATTGAATTGGTGTTCTTATTTTTCAGTTTTTATACTATTGTTATGGTTGATTCCTTGTAATGACTGCTAAATTTTAGAAGTCACAATGAGAAGTTAAATAGAGTTTAGAGCTCGTGCTTCTTTTCATCAGGACTTGTGTTGGCAATTGTGGTGCTGTCAAACACCCATCTTGTTAATTTGTACTGTGCTTGTCTCCTTCCATAAAAGGCTGAGGTATTTCGATTGAGGATTCTTAAAGGTACAGTAGCTGTTTCTGAAGACACTCAAAAACAAGTCATTAAATTTGAGGCATTTTGAAAGTCTTATGGCAGAGCACTTACATGTGTGTACAAGTTTCCTGTTACTTTTGAGCTTTCACAGAGTGACTGCAGCCTTACAGGCCCGTTCAACACATACTGCATCATTCTCAGCTTTGCAGAATACTTTTCCATGTGACCACACATCAGTGTTTTAATTGCAATCATCATTTTGCATGGCAGGGGGTAAAGCACCACTCCTCCAAACTTCAGCTAGCTGTTTTAAAGCTTTTAGGTTAGCTCAAGCTTAGCAGTTGAAGATGTAGAAAAGCCAGTGCTCCCGCAGATAGACTTTCTGCAGATCACTCATGTTCTGCTAAGCATTTGTGAAAGTTTTCTAATTTTGCAAAGTTTGATGTTCAGTGTCAGTGAGATGAGCAGCACAGAAATTGTATAAAAATTCAAAGCTTATCCCTTTCGAACTTCCTTGGTGTTCGTGTTGATGGGGGAGGAATTCCCAGTATGGGAATGTGGTCCTACTAGTTACAGTAAAGCTGCTTTTGGTTAGGGCCATTATGAGGGCATGTTGGCAATTTTAGTTTGTTTTTGTGTTTTTTAGAATAGAGGTAGTTAAAATATCATGACAACACTGCCTTAACTTGGTCACGTATAAATCAACGGTCATCTTTTGTGACTTTCTGTAAGAAGCTTCCCCTCCCCCTTAAGATGTTAAGATAACAAAATGCGTTGACTAAAGCTCTCTCACGGGTGAAATTGTGTCTACAAGTTTTAGCTCTGTCACACTGCTTGTACCATTACAGGTACTCCACATAGGAAAGGGATTATTGCCTTGCGCTGGAATCACTGGGGAACAATTAGAAGTACATGTCACACTATCTAACTTAGTCATTTTAATGCAGTAACCTACTTCTATCTCCTTAAAGAGAACCCAGGCTCCTTTTTTAGATAACCTAATTCTCTAGAAGAACATACCTGTTACCACTGACTGCATACAGTCCTGAATTCCAGTTCAGTCTTGCGGTACGCGTGCTTTATTCTCTGATAGACAGTATCAAAAAAAAGAAAGAAAGCCACAATTGAACGTGGGATATGAAGTTTAGAAATACATTTGTAATCCCTAGTACTGATTTTTCCTAAATACATGCTTTGGGCATTCCCATGGCTGAAACATAACCACGGAAGCCAGAGTTGTGTGTGCGCTTTTTTCCTATTTACATTTATTGGACGAGGAAAATAATGAACCATCTCTAAATATATATGTGTGTGCATGTATAAATATAAAATTGTGTACTAAATCTCTTTTGATACAAGTTTAATGTTTCTCAATATCTTGAAAGTAAGCTTATTAAAAGCTACAGCGAGTTCAATAAGAATTTTCATTCTAGTAATAAAAAAAAAAACACACTGTTTAACTGAAATGAATACGAGTTTAGTTTGTGTTTCTTTTGAATTCAGGAAATACATGGCATGTCTGGGTGTTTTTCACCTTGATTTGTCCTTCCTGTTTGTTCAAACAAACAGTACATGTAATGTTCATGGTCCTAAAAGCTGAACTTCTGTGTTTGAGCGCAGCTCTCCAGCTGGGGGTTGTGTGGTGAGGCACAGTCTCTCAAAAACGCAGATTTTACTTTTTCTATTTGTTTTGAAGTTTGCTGAAGTTCCAAAGAAAACAAAACCCTTCTGAAGTAAAATGAATTTTAAAATTGTACCTCCCAGCAGGTGTTAGTTTTAGATGTTAATTTCAGCTGTTGTCACATTGCTTCTGTCTTACAGTCACCTCCGCTCAGAAAATTTCAGATTCTCTGAGTATATCAATTTAAGATGGTATATTGAAGGTGTATTCATGTCTTAATTGACATCCGGATGATACACATACCAGCCAATTCTAGCTGAAGAATAACTTTTTCATTTTAGGTTCTTAATTGTCATATTTATACTCCTAAATGTGTGGTCAGTTTGTTCAGAAGTGCTGCTGAGTGTTTTGCTGCTCTGGTTAAATGTGGAAGGCCTTGAAAGTATCTACCAGTGAAGTTATCTTAGTCTACAGATGAGTGTGATTGTCTGAACGCTCATAAACCAGGCTTTTCTGGTTTATTCTTACTAAGGCAACACCTGCAACAAAACAGTGCCTCTGGGATTTCTGATGCAATAGATTGAGTGCCTGGATATGATTAAATATCACTAAAGCTTATGCACAAAACCAGATTTTTGCGTTTTGGGGACAATACTGAGGATATCCCTAATTGGAGGGAGTAGTCTACTGACAGGCTTGTAACTTCAGGTTTGGTACTTTTGAATAAACAATGCTGGTGACTACATGGATAATCGAAGGAATGAATTCACTGAATGTTTTACGTGTGTGTAACGTAAACGTGTGCATGTTTTTCCGTCTTTTTCTGACCTAAGAATTCTTATTAAAATTTATTTTAGTTATTGAACTGCTTACTTAGTTCATTCAATTACTGCAAAAATTGGAATTAGGAAGATTGAACTTTTTATTTAGCAGCTATGATGGCATATATGTCGTTGGTTTACTAAGTAGCATATCTAGCCTTGTTCATTGTGCCAAAGCACAGTTTTCTAAAGTTAAAATGAGTGTTCTCACTTAAGACCTGTCCAAAAGCACATTTA
The DNA here is from genome assembly GCF_987193195.1 of Phasianus colchicus. Lineage (NCBI taxonomy): Eukaryota > Metazoa > Chordata > Aves > Galliformes > Phasianidae > Phasianus > Phasianus colchicus. The sequence goes on along the minus strand of NC_143439.1, from coordinate 58,286,623 downwards.
CTGTATGTTCTGATACGTTTATATTCCAGTACTCAAGACTGCATAGATACAGAATCATAGAATTTAGTTGGAAAGGACTTCAAATGGTCATCTAGTCCAACTTTCTAATGAATGGAGGCACCCACAGCTGGATCAGGTCACTCAGAGCTTCTTCCAGCCTGACCTTGGATGTCTCCAGAGATGGAGCAGCCACCAGATATTTTTGGGAGCAGTGAGCTGAAGGAGATTTTCCAGTAATTCTGGATAAAAGCTTCCCCTTCAAATGTCTTATATAATGATCTTCTAGTTATGTTGTCCAAGCTATTCATACACAAACCTTCTGGTCTTGCCTCGTAAGTCAGTCTTGCCAAGCTCTTAATCATGTCCATAATGTGTCTGGTTTGCTGCCAATGCATGAATGTATATTCTTGAGCTGAAGTATTCCCTTGTGGATGCAGTAAAATGCTGTTGGGATTTTTCTGTTGTTGTTTTTAAAAACATATCTGCAAAGTAGGCATGTTTTTGCCACAAGAACTGTTCTTGGTGTATTTTAGGTCTTATTTAGCTAGCTCATACAGCTGATTTTTGTCATTTTAACTTCAAAATTCTTACATTGTCAAGATGACTGTTCTCAGATGTCTACAAGACATTACAGTTCATTGTTACCACTAATGACACTGTGTAAAGTACCCAAGCAATTTCATGTGTCTGTTTCAAAGCTTTCACCTTCCTTTTTTTGTAGAGCAAAAACTGCAGTAAGTCTTACGTTTTAGTACTGGATTTCTCATTTATGATATTCAGAGATTCAGCAATGGGCTTATGATTATAGTATGTCCTCACTAAACAGAGAATGACTCAAAGCTTGGATGTTAGTAAATGATAACATCTTAAAGTATGTATTATACTGAATTGTTATATTATTACTCCTAATGTTAACACTGAGCAATAGACTACATTCATTTACTTTTTTAATCTGTGGGTACTTTACTACTAAATTAGCTGCTACATTCTAGTCTTAGAACATATTTTTATTCAGATCATTTTTAAGGCAAAAATAAAAATGGAAGCGTGTTAAATTTCACTTTGGGAAATGATAAAGAAGAAGGTTGGTTGGTTGGTTTTTTTTAATTGAGCTTTTAAATCATCAAGGTCGAAGATACAGAGTCTCTTGTAGCTGCCAAGGCTGTACTCTAACCTGACTAGCAGCTTTATGACTTGTAAGTTGTTTTTAGCCCTGTCGGATAGTGCTACATTTATTCAGAATGTGAAGGGACACGCAAAGTAACATATTGTAAAGATATTAGCATTTACTGAATTCACGACCGATGTCAGAATTCCTATTTTTTACCTCAGGATCTCTTACAGATCAGTACTTTAACAAATGTGCCTGAAATTCAGAGGTATTTAGCTGCTTAACTATGAGCATCTATTTTTAGAGTTTGTGGTAAGGATTAGCAAAATCGTATTTGTAATTTAATAGTTTCTGACCACGTCTGTATTTACTTTATGTATAAGTGACAATATAAAGCTTTGAGAGGTGACTGCACTGAGGCTCTGCAAATGCTCTAACTGAATAGTCTTTGCATAAATTGTGTGGATATATATAAAGTCCTAAATACTTTGTACTAAGAAAAATGATTTATTCAACAGCTCAGTGATGAAAGTGGCTCTTCAGAGAAAGCCGACTTCTTGCCTTTTATTCCACATTTCGATGTTTGAGGGGAGTACTTCTGAAATCTATGTTTTGCATGACACTATGAGAGAGTCCTAGGGCTGACTGCATCCTCTGGATAGGATACTTCATGCTTTCCCTATATTGCATAATTCTGTACATATAGAAAATAAGTACCACTTTTCTGTAAATTTGTTTACTGAGTCTTAACTTCTGAGGTGACGATTTCTAACGTATCTCTGAATCTTTAGAACACCTTTTCAGTTCTTCCATGCGTGCACGCAGATTTGATTGTATAATTGGAAAGGTAGGTCAAATCTTTCTACAGTTACGAGGAGATGAAACTAGAGTGAGAATATGCAGTGCTTGGGAGTAGTTAACTTTATCAGCTCTAGGAAAAACTAGTGTTATGCTGTGACATTCCACTGAGGCATGGACCTTCTGACACAGCCACGGTTTATTTGCTGCTTAGCGCAGGATTGATGCCACAGAGGTGAGGGAAGTGCAAAATATTCTACAGGAACTCATCACTGGGGAAAAAAAGAGACTTCTTCGTCAGGATAGCTTAGAAATATGTGTGTATGTGTATTAACATGCAGTTAGGTTAGGTATCAGTGCCTTTATATTAATAAATCTTCTAGTTTCATTATTTCAAGAAGGTGGATAAGAAGTAATCTATCTTCAAAAACAGCCGGGAAAGACCTTTAAAACAATACGGAAGTAGTTCTACTTTCATATGTACAGGAGATTAGTTTTCATGCTTGTCACAGAGATTAATGAAAATCACAGTGCAAGTTTTCTGATGGAGCTGAGCATGCTGTAATAGTTTTGTTCCCCTTCGCAGCATTGTAGGCATTTTTTTGCAGCAGAACTTTCTAGAAAACCGTTGCGGATGTGACCTACATTATTGACATACTTTTAAGTTCTGCCTTGAAATGGAAGCTTCATATTTGCATAGATTATACTTGTGTTCTTTAAAAATATAATACACGTGTTTGGGGAATGTGAAGTAGCAGTTAAGCGTTATAAAGCCTTAATTGCCCAAAGATTTGAAAGTAACTTTTTCCTTGAAGGACATCTCGCTCCTTCTGAGATAGTAGCATTTCAGACAGCATTGTTTTATATGAAATAGTTGATTGTTTTGAGCTGGAATACATCTTAAAAGTTTGAAGCGTTTACCACCTAGATGTTACCCAAGGACAAGCATGATGGTAGTAGTGAGGTAGCAGAGTATAATGCCTGTATTGCCTGTATTTAAATTCTACTTCAGCGCATTCACAACATTTTTATATTGTACAGTGCATGGCTGTATTATGTTTTCACTGCCAGAAACAAAGTAATACAATTCAAATAACTATTATTAGCTTCAGAGAAATGAAATGCCTGCAGTATAAAGTGAATGGGGGAAACTTATTTCTTCTGCTTCCAGCAGCGCGAGACCTTTCAATTTAGGAATAAAGAAGTTGCAAAATGGAATGATGCGAAGGTGAAGCTATATTAAACCATGCCACAAACTTGCTGTTCTTTAGTTTTCCTTTTCTCCAGGATCTATAAGCAAGTGAGCTGGTATTAATGATATCAGAGTCCTTGCTTAAAAGCTTCTCCAAAGCAAGGCTGAAGTACAACCATTAGTGACACTTTACATAGTCACAGAGTGTCTGAGGCTGGCGGCAATGTCTGCATCCATCAGACCTGGCCCAACCCCTGCCCAAGCAGGGACACTCAGAGCTGGGTTCCCAGGCCCACATCCAGGCAGCATTTGGGGATCCCCTAAGGAGGAGATGCTGCAGCCTCTAGGCAGCCCGTGCTCTGTCACCTGTGCAGCATGGAAGTGCTTCCTCTTGTTTTCCAGTTCATGTCTGTTGCCTTATTCTGCGACTGGGCACCACCAGATGGTCGTCTATCTCAGTATATAAAGCAATGATCAAAAAATGAGAATTTTCCTGAGTGAGCCTGTACCGAAGATGAGCTGTTTCACGTGTTGTTTCGTCTGTTTTACAAATATGAGTTCTTTTACCTCATGGGCTACAAAGGTAGTGAAGTGTGCATTCTGTTTACTCAGCACTGGGTTTTGCAAGAGCGTTTACTGCCTACAGTACAAGTACAGAAGTCAGCTGAATTTAAGACTTCCTTAAAAACTGTGTTGTCTTCTGAGCACTTGTTGCTGAGGGACAGTAGGGATTAGATGCAGCATTGTCACAGCTCACACCTTCCATTGAAATAAGGTTTGCTGTAGTAAGCAGCTTCTTTTTATAGGTTGCTATTGAAAAATAAACCTGCAAGGGCATGAAAGCTGATGAGTCATTTCACCTTAATTCTGCTTCTGCTTAGGACAACCGGGGAACTGAATGAAAGCCTAGTAGTCCCAAAATGAGGTTGCTGTGAACTCAAATACTACAAGAGACTCATTGGTACTCAAATCACCTCAAACTGTCAGTAGCACTTAGTCTGGGGCTGAAATGTAGTGATTTTTTTCTTTTTCTTTTAGATTATCATTGAAATTATCCTAAGGTTTCAATAAAAAAAAAAAGTATTCAAATAGACATAGTAGACTTTTTATCCTACTGTCTTAGTTCTGTGATAGCTACAAAAATCCATTACTCGTAGCAGTTGCATGAGGGGAGAGAGAGCTTATAAAGACAGCATCTCCTTCATTCTAATGTTATGACACATTGACTAACCTTTCGAGGAAGGGTGAAAGTCACATTTCAGTTTGATCATGGCTGGTTTTGCAGAGCTCTTCATAGATCATGGTTTCTGACTCAGAGAAAACATTTCTTTCGAAGCTTGCTTTTTTTCAGCCCTATTATTGAAGAGTCCCTTCTTACTGAAGGGCATAGTTTGAATTCATCTCAACTCTGTTGAACTGTCATGGGAAGTGTGGGTCGGAACCCTTCTATCCTATTATGTATGTACTGGCTGTAGCATTAAAGAATTTTAACAGTCATGAGATAGGTGCGGTGTGTTCGTAACTCCGCAGAGTTACCATAGTGCAACCAGAGAGGAGATAATAATAAAATCCTGTAATCGTGCCTTAAGTGTGATACAGGCCAGCCAGAAGCCTTGCAAGTAGAGGAGATTAAGGTTTTACGCAAACTATTTTCAGTCTCTGAAGGTATTCCAGAAAGACCAAGGAAGTTTGAAGTAATCCTTTTTTTTGTCTATCTCTGCAGTTTTGAGGCATTAAAAATGCAGGAGAAAATGTCTGAGTTAAACATTAAATTGGTGAAAATATTTATAATTTATTGTAGTAACTTCTATTCAGTGAAAATATTTGTCAGGTATTATGGTAACTTTTCTTATTAATCTTAGCACTTGCAAAAAGAAAAATGTTCTATGTAAGGCCGATAATCTTTTAGTAAGCTTTGTGACATTTTCTTTCACAGTTTAGCTTTAATTTTCCAACCTTGAACCATTTAGCTTTGACCATTTATAAGCCATGTCTTCACATGCCAAGGGTCTCAGGTTAATGACCCAGAAACCAGGGAGAGCAGTCTCAGCAGGGGCGTGCGTGCCTAGGAGAGATACTTAGCGAAGCACCAAGAAAATGCTTTCTTTCATTTGTGGCTGTCCATCTCCTCCTGTAGTTCCCTGAGTAAGGTTGGGACCTTACTCACTATTTAACTTCTGCATTAAATTAAATTGAGACATTAGCCTCCTTCATTAAACAACTGAGCTCTGCTGTGGACTTTAGAACTGATTAAAGCAGATCCTCTGAAAGAAACAGTCTATCAAAGTGCATATACAGAGGAGTTCTTTGAAGTGCATTTCTAGTTTTACATTTGGATGCTGTTAAACTTACTGTTAATAAATTAATATACCTTAAGTTTTTTATTGCTATCCATCTTCAGAGTATCTGAGCATACAGTCTTTAGCTGGCACTTATGTCTTCCTATCAAATTTCCTGTTAAAAAAAAAGTATAGAATTTGTATTCCACTACTAAGGATTTTGTTCTCTTTTAGGATCGAAATAGAATGTATGACAGTCTGAATATGCACTCTTTGGAAAACTCCCTTATTGACATTATGAGAGCAGAGCATGATCCACTTAAAGGTATGTTATTATGCTAAATAAAGAAAAAAGGGTCATCCATTCTGCGGATTTGAATTAACACTGCTTGCTAATTTAGTTTCTAGGTTCGTATTAAAATATGAATTATTTTCTCAAGTTAAATAGAAGGTCAGTCTCAATCTGCATTTTCCTGAAAATACAGATTTATGGATGTTTAAAAATTTAAACTTAAGCTTTAGTGTCTTCACGGGTATTATTTCCTTTCCACTCCAACTTTCTTCCTCTCTCCAAAAAAATCACAGCTAGGTTTATCTGAAATTGACTTACTTGCTGCAAGGAGTTCTACCTCAGATTGTAAAGAGACACAGTAATTTGCTGCAGCAAGCCAAAAGGAGGTGGGAGAAGAATCAAAACACAGTGATAATGCGTGGAGTTGTCTGGTTTCTGTTAGTTCTAAGAGGTCCAGAAGTACACTTTACTTTAGAACGTGGTTTCCTCTCACTCTTCTGGGCTCTGCTGAAATAGTGAATATGTGTGACCTTCAATTTTAACTTCTCTGTTCATTGTACAGTAACTCATTGTATTAAGTTGTTGTTGTATACTTATTCTCACAAGGGGTTTATCACTGAACTGTTGGGCTCAAACGGCTTTATTTGGATTTATCAAATACTGCTTTATTCGTGGTGCTATAACAAGACTGACACAGTCTAACTTTAAAACTATCTAAGACTTCAGAATTGCTATGCCAAATTCTGTCTCAGTGTTGGAGGCAATTAAAAAAAAAAAAAAACAACTTTTATTCATGCAGTTATTTACCCCCATCAATACTTCAATTCTAGAGGTCCCTAAGCTTAATATATATTGAAGTTATACATAAAAGTGTGTGTTACTGTAATGCAGAAGACAGAGTCTATTCATTGTTTAGTAAGATCTGTATTCAGTTGGAAGATCTGTAATACAGCCTGTAACAGTTGAAGATTTATAGTGTAAAGCCAAAAGCTTTTGTGTTGCATTTTGTCTTTCCAAACTAAATCTCTGCTAAGCATCAATAAGTACGTAGCGTTTGGTTAGCTGCTTAATTTTCCTCTGTTAGACTGGAAGCTGAAATTAAATTTTCTTAGTTGTTCTTAAATCTGTCTTCTTGTTTCATGATACTTACAGAGAAAGAATTCCATTTTAATTATTTTATCATTATGTTCTACCAGTAAGTTCAGTTTCTGTCCAGTCTGCATCTTTTATTACATTACGAAGTAACTCAAAGAGGTTGAAACCTGTGAATGTTAACCCTGTGGTAACAGCTATGCACTAAAAGCACATGCATGCCATCACAGACAAGGTAACGAATTCACTACACTCAGGACCAATATTTTCTTTGTTATCTGAACCCAAGTCTACCATCAGGATCGTTACTAGAATTAGAGAATGCGTATCCTCTTTTATAATATACCAGTGACATCTCTCACGTGCCTGAAAATCAACTTGTTTCTTCACTTCTGTGCACACTGATGGGACAAATGGAAGTGGTTGCTTTGTGCCCCTACCAGTTCTCTCTTGTTTTCATTTTGGTTTTATAATGTAGAAGAGTTCTCAGAGGCATACTAAACACACAAAAGCCCTATTTTTATTCTTCTCAGCATATTTCATTATGATACGCTATGTGAAAACTGTATCTTTCCAGTAATATTTTTTTAGTGAGAATAAGGCAAGACAAAGCTTTTAAGATGAAGTGAGATATGTCCATATATAGACATTTTTGAAAAACTCAGTGAAGGTTCCATAGTTATTCTGAGCTTTCTAGGGACACGAGTGTATGGTTTCAGTCTACAGTTGACAGACTTATTTTTCTTTTAACAGTTTTACCATCGTACCCTTCCAGTGAAAATTCTGCTAAGTTTTCTGTTTGAACTAAAACAGATGGAAGCCATAGATAGCGATGAATTCAAAGGAAATTCTTTTCTTCTCTTTTTGTTTGAGTGCCAGAGAACAATGCACACACCAGCTGAATTTTAATGGAGTAATGGTGTGCTATTATTTAAATAGATTGACGAAGATGCATTTTTTTTCCTTTGGAAGTTATTATTTTAATTAAAACCGTTACATTATTAGCAGTGAGACAAGGGAAATATTCCTTATTGATTTTACTGACTGGCAGCGGGAAGCAGAAAACACATCCAAGAATAGCTTCTCAGTCACTCTCTATCCCTCTCATGTTTAGTCACCATTAGTTGGCATTTCTGTAACCTCCTAGCAACTGTAACTTTCTTTTTTTTTTTACAACCCATGAAACACTGATTTTGTTATTTCAGTCCCTGTGGCATTTCTTTTCACTACAGCAAATCTGACATTTAAATAAGAGCCTATCATATCTGCTTGCATAATGCACAGGATTGAAAATATTATTACTTTTTATTCTTACTAATATGTAGTGTATTTTGTTGTAAGTAAAGAATATTTTTATAACTAGAGAATATTTTTATGACACGTTTTTCAGCAATCTAAGCACACTGAAACAATGCATCTTTTATATCTGACCACAGCAGTAAAATGAAAGTCCCTGGAATTTTAAGCACGTGTTTCAGATTTAGCTGCTTACAATATCTGGAGTATGACTAAGCATCTTGTCTCAGACTTTGCACAATGCAGAACAGACACAGCGCGTACTACTAGCTCACAGCTCCAAGTTTTGCATTTGAAGATTCATTTTAGAAGAAAGTCAGATTTCACAGTTCTTGCTTTTCATGAACTTGAAAAACCTTTCTTTCAAATATGATTCACTGAAAGCTAACCTTATGCCTGCCAAAGGTTGTTTACAGATGTGTAGTTTCAGCTTCACTTAGGTGAAGCTTAGTCTCACTACAAACACAACCAAAATAAAGAATTTTTGGAATTCGGTAAGACATTTCAAGGTATTCTAGTAGGGAAGAAGTGCTTGAATTCACTAATTGTTGCAGCAAAGATATTGATCCTATTAAAACTAATCTTCCCAAGTTGTTTTCTTAAAATCCACTTTATAAAATGATAGTTGATTACCCATTCCAATCATTAGAACGTAAACCAAAGTAAATAAAGGCTAAATTAATTCCTTTTTACATTTTTGTTCCTAAATGTCCTTTTTATTCTTTTATTAACCCTTAGAAGGGTGGAAGTTGGCCTAAAATACTAGAATATTGTTAGACCAGAGATAGAACTCTTGTGTACTTGTATTTTTTTCAAGCTCCCCCCAAACGCGAGTCTTTCCTGATGTAGGAAGCTTTTATTCAGAAACAGAAACGCCAAAATGTTTGGTCTAAAACAAATTATGGAAAAAATGTAAAAGAACTAGTTATATTTTGCATGGAATATGTATCCAAATTGTGAAGCAGGTGATTTTATGGTATTTATTATCTACTGTTTTAAGCACTTTTCTATTGAAGGTGATGGTGATTTCGATGCATTATGAAAGCTGCTCTTTAGTAAGGCAGGAGTACTGATACTTTACTCCATTTACAGTTATTTTTTTTTTTCTAACAGCTCTCTTACAGCTCTGCAAGCTGGATACAAGAGAGTACAGAACTTCAATTAGTCATGCTAATAGAAATAACAAGAACAAATATGAAGTTTGTTTATAGGAAAAAGGAGTTGAAGTTTTCTTCCTGCTTTTTTGGTGAGGGGAAGAGGGGAAAAAAATAGATTTTGGGGGGAACTGAAATAATACCATCTTATATAGCTAGTAATAAAACTAATAATAAAATACTAATTGACTTGTGGAAAATAACTTGATGCACATATGTTGCTCTTTCCTATTTTTATTTTCCCATTCAATTAATTCAGTGAAGCTTTTCAGCTGTTCTGTGTGCTTCTTTTAAAAGCAACCTGCTGGAGGATGCCCAGTGAAGTATAAAGAAAAGGCAGCAGTGACTGAACAGTGTAGTAGAGAACATTTTCTTTGGATCTGACAACTCTTGTTTTCAAATAATTTTGTTTTATATTTTCTATTAGAAAGCAGTAAGACTTGAAGTTATGCAGTTCTATCCTGGGGTAATTCAAATCATACACCAAAAAGGGTTTCTGAGGCAGAATGAAAAGTTGAGAAGGGGAAAATTCTCTTTTTGTCCTAGAAGAGGTTTTGAAATCATACATTCAGAATGTTTTCTGTAGGTTTCTTTCTTAGAAACTGGGGAGGAAAAAAATCCTCCTATTTTAAGTCTGATAGACTCATTTGCCTAAACACATGGACTGTCACAGACAGCACATTTGGCCTCATTCAGGCTTACATAATTCTTACACAAGCATGTGAAAGTGTAGTAGCTAGGCTTTCTGTAACTAGGTGTTGTCCAAACATGGCTTTGTGCTGTTGTCTTATCTATGCTGATACACAAACGGAGCTTTCTGAAACTGCTGAAACTCAGCCATTCTGTCTGCTAAAGTAGTGTGGGAGAAGCTTAACACGGAAGATTTTTCTCTTCTAATCAAGATGTATACTGAAAGAAGGAAAGTGGGGAAGGAATTTGTGATTCTTATCTCTTCGTTCAATCATTTGAGACTCGGGGAAAAAAAGGAGAGGGATGCAGACAATGAAACATCAAAGTTGTGAAGCTGTGAGCCAGCAGTGTTTCAAGTGGTCACTGTAAATTTAGGTCTAACCCAAATGTTTTAATATTTGGGGAGTCCTACAGAAAGTGTGCATTTCCAGTAGCAGATATGAATTTATCTTAAAATGAACAGCAAGAGCAACTGTATCTGGATGCTCAGAAGAAGCCTGGAGAAAAAACATCGTATTAGTAACATGTGCTTACAGACATGTAACCAAAGGCACATTTGTTACTCTTTCTTTGTCATTTTTATTATCAAGAGTTTTAATTGGATGTAGTGGATAAATTGGCCTGCTAAAACTAATTTGCAAGCTTGTTTTTTTCCCTCCTTATGGAAGAAAATGTTGTGAGATATACATACCAACCAGTTACGTTAACATTACTGGTGTAGATGTGGAAGAGGGGATTGAATTTAATGGCACATTAATTACATAAGAAATGTCAAAAATACCTGCTTCTCCTCAGCAGTGCTATTCTGAATTTAGCTGTGGTACAGGAGAATAATTAGTGAAGATGTGCTGAAGTTCCTAGACTCAGGCTTTCATAGAGAAATTTTCTTCAATATGACAATTTGTGATAGAGTACTATAATACTAGCCACTGTATTTTTTTCAAGTGGCAGTATGGTACTAATTGTGAGTGCTGTAGAGCTCTGTTCTGTAGGCAGTCAGTGAAGTGATTTTCATTTCTCAGGAATTAAATACATCTATTATTTATTAGTAGATAATTATGTTGCTAATTTGTAGTTGTTATTTTAAACTAGTGTAGCATCTTTCTATCTAATTGAAATCATTTTTAAGCAAGTAGAAACCACTGGAACAACTAGAATAAGCACTGAATGATCATAGAGTTCATGTTTACTGACATTGAGGTAAGAAGGGAATAGATGGGATTTGTGGTGAGGGCAATTTAACAGCATTAAACAGCATTCAGTGGGAAGAGATGAGTAGGAACTAAAACATGATAGCTAAGTAAATTGATATAAGGTGATGTGCCCTTGTTCTCTATTTTATATATTGATATTTTACATGAGATTTAATATTGTATGCATCCATTCTACGCTATTTTAAAACAGATTGGAGTTGTCTGAACTCTGTATGGGTCTGATCTCTCACCGAATTCCACATGGGAAATTTTCTGAGTTTATTCATACCATTAAACTCAAGTGAACTCTCTAGAAACACTGCATTTTACTTCCCCTGATTAGGCTGAGGAAGAAGAACTGAAGTTAACATGACAAACAGCAGTGGTTATGTTTTGAAAAAGTGAGAAAACCTTAAAAATATTTTCAAGATTGTAAAGCCCAAGTACTACACAAAGGTAATAAAATGCAGGTATTAGGTTCACCAGAATGTTGTATCTATATTTAAATCACAAAATGCGATTTCATTGAAATAACTATTTGACTAAGACTAAAAACAGATATCAGTGCAGCAGTACTTGCGCAAAATGTGTTACTTATTTTCCTCTTCTAATGTTCAAATTATTATCTGAGTTAGCAAATTCATCTTCAGAACAGCAAGATGTGGTTTCTTTGTGTTTGATTCATAAGCTTGACACAGGAGTAGTGGGCCCAGTAGATTCAAACAGAGCACTCCTTAGTGCAGCTCTGCCCATTGCTTCTTGAGAAGCACTTTATTATTTCAGCTTTCTCAGTTTGCACCTTATGTTACAGGTGCAGCTTATTCGTGGAGTTAGAGGGGAAAAAAAAGTGTAAAGAATGCAAAAATTGAGTGGTAAACCCAGAATGAATCTTCTAAAACAGCTTTCCTGTGTAGATATTGGTACTGGTGGGGTTCTCTTTCATGATAAGCCTTAAATCCTACCTTTTTTTTCCCGTTGTAATTAGGGTTTGTATCCTTTGTCTCCTTCACTAAATGAGAAAATGAAAAGCTATTTATATAAAGAACAAAAAGAATGTCAGTGGAGACTCAAGCAGATTCAACAAGAGATGATCATTTCTCGTAATTTCTATGGTTGTTCTACATCAAGAAATCACTCACAGTGTTTGTTGCAAATACTTCTACATATAAAGAGGCTGGTGACAGTAAATTCTTGCTGTCAGCCAAATGAGTATTAATTTTAGAGACCAACTAAGAAGAAAAGCAAGGTGACTTCTTAAAAACCAGGCTGAGCAAACCAGTGGCAGCTCCTTGCTTGCAATTTAAGGAAGCGTTCTTCTCTCTACGTTTCTCGTTAACACCAGCATGCATTTCTAGAGGCATGGAGTATTTACTGTTCCAGAAACATTACTGATTTTATTTAATATCTTGCCTAAGCCTGTTAAAAGTTCAGAAGAAGTTAGAGAAGGCAGTAGAGCTCTTCCAGATGGCATCAACCTATGCTTTCCAAATTGTAAAACAAATAGGCTGAGATCGATGTTACCTATCTTCAGCTGCTCCATTAATGTACATTCTAATATTAATGGAATCTGTTGGAAGAGAGTAACTGTATAATTTTGGGGGTTTTAATCTTGATGTTTTGTGTGGAAGAGTTCATAATTATCACTACTTTTTCTATATTTTTGGATATAAAATTCTCATGTTTGTTTTTCAAGGGGGAAAAGCAAAATTTAAGCACTATTACCTCATTTTTTTTTCTGCAAAAGGATTATTTATTTAATCCTCAAGTGTCCTTTTGGACCCCAAATACTATCTCAAGAAATTGCCAATAGAGGGAAGAACGAAATGTATGATTTAGATTGTTAGACAAGTTTAACACATAGATTACTGCTTTGATTTCCATTCTCCTTGTTTTGCGATGTTTCTTTTCAGAAAGCATTAGCCTTATTAAAGTATGATTACCTACAGCATCCTACTAATATTTGCTAGCCATCTGCATATATATTCCCCTTTAAATCTGTCTCAGTTCTAAACATGCAAATGTTCTAGTTTACTCAAAAAGATTAAAAATATATGTATATATATTTAAGGATTATATACAAGCAAGTACATTTTCATAGCAAGATACAGGAAAATATGGAGTTGGGTTTTTTTTTTCATTTAAAAGCACACTTCTAAACACAGCAGCTTATTGTTTCTCTCTAGGTCAGTGTGCACTACTGGTATGTTTGCAGCTTCCTGTAAACAGAAAAAGTCATCTTTAATAAAAAGGAATTGGTAGTGAAGAGACACTTCGACTGTGCATTTTAAAGCAGACATTTAACTATAGAAATACAACATACTACAAATATAGCAAAATGCAATACTTGGAAAGTTCTAATGTCAGGATGTGAGGTTTTGCATAATTTTCATTTGATGGGTGTTTGAGGGAAAATGTGATGTATCATATTATTATTTTTTTTAATTCTGCAGGTAAGCCAGTACACTAGTTTTGCCAGACTTACTAAAAAAACTTACATATGATTTTTATATGCAAAGCACCAAGATGCAATCATAAATTGGTTAATACGTTTTTAATGCCTTAATATTAATTCATGTTGACATGTTTTTTCTTACATCGATTCATTGGAGAGGCACTAAACTGTAGAAGTGCCACTCTGTTAAGCAATGTGCGTAGTACAGTTATTCACAACCAGTATGAAGGAGAAGACTAAAGCAGTCAGCACTATTTCTGGGTGTCATGAAACAAAAAGTGGCTTTATCCTATTGGAGCTGATCCCAAAGCGCACTGCAGATCTTATGACCAGAGAATTAAGGTTAAGAAGTCTGTTCTTGTCAGCTTTAACTTGGGTCAAGGGTATTGTTGGTTAATGTGCTTGGAGTTAAATATTAGCTCTTTATTTCCCTTAGGCAAACTGGAAATAGAGTTTATATTTAAATTCTAAGAAGTGATATTTCATTTCTTTGTGGAATTATCATTTTCTAGCGTAATAATTAATACCTCTGCGTTTGCTTTGTTTTATTCTTTGCTTTTTGCTTTCTTTTAAGGTCGCTTGAGTTATCCACATCCAGGGACTGACAATCTTCTGATGTTAAATGGTAAGTGCTAATCTTATAACAGTTTCTAATTATCTCTAGCTTAGTTTAAATCTGACATGTTGGTACAAAATTATGCTATTATATTCTGTTATTGAATTACTTGCCTCTAGTCTTTAACACTGATGGGACTGTTGCCATTTTTCAGAGCTGAATGGCAACAGCTAATCTTGCAACAGCCTTTCATTATTTCTAGCTTATTTGAAATCTGAAATACTTAAGGATGCACTATTCTTTTTTGTTCTCAAGCACACGAGAATAACATTCGCCAAAGCTTTGCAAAAAAACTAGCACACTGGAATGAGAATTAGAAAAAAATAAGAAGTCGAGAAATGCATCGTGTAGATAAAGGGTGATCTATATACTTTTTATTACACTTATGTGGTCTAATATTTCTTTTCTTAAGTGGCTTTGTCAGATATGTTTCTAACTGTAAAATACGCTGAAGTTAGAGTTCATGTTCACGTTCCTCTCCCAGTAGGTCAAACTTCGTGAACATCTGCTACTCAGTGAAGGCATGAACTTTAGCCTTTGTTCAAGGCTAAAGAAGGAAGCAGAGCTTGGTAATCCATCTAAGTCAATAATAAATCAGGGATTTTGCACACAAATGTTTTCTACATTGGGAAAAATTAGAGCTATAATGCCAGAGATTCACAAGATCAGAAAAAGTTGAATCTCATGTACACAATGCAACTACGTTTTTCTCACTTTTAACTATTGGGTAATGATGGGTCTGAATGTTAGCAGTGGAAACCAATTTGTGAAAAATACAAACAGAATAGGTACTTTAGGTTTGTGGTTCTGTGGAACTTCTTTCTTTTATTTTATTGCCTTCGCCTTCTGCACCATCAATTACACTTGTGCAAATGGATACAAAATGGAAAATATGATTTCCTTTTGTGACACTGTTTATTCCAATGTGATTTTCTCCTGATTTATAATGAAGCATCGGGTGGGAAGGTATTAAACATTAATTAATCTTTTGAGAAACTGATATATTTTCAGGGAAGTTACTCATATTTTTTTTTAAATGTTTAATGCTTAGAATGGTGAGCTTCTCCTTTTATAGTACTGCATGCAAGTGGAATATGGAATATCTTGAAAAAAAAGTCTTTGCTTTTATTGGTGACACTGGAAAAATGCATGTCTGTGGTGCCAGACTATCCTGAAAGCCTTACCACAGAGCTACACTGTGCACTGAGAAATACTTTGGTTTGTTATTAATGTTGATGAGATTTCCACTGATGTTTGAAAGCTAGCATTCAGTGTAACAGCTGTCCTTTGTAAAAGCTGCAATATTACATACAAGCTTTAGTAAATGAGAAAAAATTTCTAAAAGACAGGTGTTGTTACCCACCAAATTTTTAGGTATGCCCTCTCAAATTTGATTCAGAGCCTTTTGTTGGATGCCTAACCTTCCTGCAGTGCATTTGGATAGTCTAAGGTGCAGTCAGATAGACTGTCTGGAGCTGCGTGAGGCTGAAGCATCTAAACTACACCTATTTACAGCTAGAAAATAGAAACACAAAGATCAGCTTCAGGGAAGCTCCAGCTGTTTCAGGCTCTGTCACAACCTTTCTTTCTTTGCAGTAATTGAAGGGCTTTCTCTATGTATGTGGTAAGGAGAATCACAATTTGAACACTTGTGAAATAAGTTGCAGATTTCATTTTTCTCTGCCAAAGTGAGTTCAAATGAATGATTCGCAGTATCCCTTTAATTGGTTCCATGGACAGAGGAATGTGGAAAAGGAGAATTGATGATGCATAGAGACTCACATTTGAGAAAATCAGTGTTGTAGTCACTACAAGGAGGATCAGTAACGCCTGTCCTTCATAAAAAAGAAAAGAGCAGCAACGTTTTTACCATCAACCATCTTGAGACTGAACATTTGTAGATGAAAATGATTTTAACTAGCTTTCCTTTTTTTAAATAGTGGATACTTTCCACCTCACTTAATGTGTACTTACTGTTTACAGTTTTCATTATTTAAATTAATGAAATGAACCGAAGGAAAGCTGATTTATGTTTTTATAAATTATATATAATTATTTATCTGTTTCAGCTCAAGCTGTTAAAAGGATTTTTTACAACCTCTCTGATGCTTTGGAATCAGAGTTACTTGAGTATGTCTTTAATGGACAATTCAATCTTAGATTCTTTTTGTAGCAGGTGTCCAAGTGTGAGAGTTTTAGAGTGTTTTTCACCATTAAAGGCTACCTCTTTTATAGTTCTAATGCATTTTTAAATGGCTATTGAGACTTATTAGTGTAATTGGCAATCCTGTCCATGGCAGGGGACTAGATCTTCAGGGTCCCTTCCAACCTAAGCCATTCTATGATTCTGTGATAATTCACTATTCAGTCACTGCATCAAGGGGCTTTCTATCACTCGGAGATGCTTAAGGCTGATGGTGCTTTTAAGAAAAATATTTTACTTTAAACAGAAGTTATTAAATTTATGAATATAAGAAATTCTGAATGAGAATCTGTACTCTGTTACAAATGCCAAACTTGAATGGTCATAATGATCTCTTTCAGCCTTAAAAATCTGTAAACATGTGACTTCTTGAACAATCTAAATAGTGTTTAGGCACCCAAATCTGATGAAATGTAATGGGAATTAGGCGCCTACCTCTGTTACTCTGTGCTTTTGAAAAATTCAGCTATAATTGATGGATTTCTTTAGGTTACAAATACATATTAATGAAAAAGGCTTCATTGCTTCACTTTCCCATTGTGTGCGTCAGAACTGTGAAGTGCAAACAGCATTTTATTTTACTTGATATCGTAAAGTTCATTGTTGCCTATGAAATCTTGCAAAGTTTTTGGCTAGGGAGGATATCCGTCATTACAGAGTTAAGAATACAAAGATTATGTCTGTATGACTTATTCTTTGAACAAGATCAGGAAGGAAAGCAGGAAGTATAATCTCTATTTTGCTGTTGTTAATCATATTTAACTACAAGTGTCTGGCCTTTTGCAGAGTCTCCCTCCACGTTCAATTCTCTGAACACATATACTAATTAAGTAAATATGTATGTTAAATACATTTTTATAACACTATATAAAAACTGTATTTATAAATATATCTCTAATTAAATATATATAATGTGTATAGTTAGGCCACTTGATCTGTAAGCATCAAGTGTTCTGATGGCTATAATACAAACGTGTACAGTATTTTAATAAATACAGAAGAATATGTCTGATTTAATCTAGATTGAACCTAAAAGAATATCTCATTGTTCACTTCATACTGAAAGCATGGTTCATTGGGATAATTCTCAGAAACAATAACTTTTGGGAGACAATAATATGTATGTTGGGGACATGAAAATCTGAACTTTCATTGAATCTAGAAAGAATATGTTCATTGTACCATCATATTTTAGGGACTGGGGAAGCAGCCTGATGAGAGCCTGTCATCTGTAGTACATCCACTGTGGTCATGGTCCTAAGCTATGGATAAAAATCATAAGAAATAGCACGCTTTGCAAAACCCTACATTTTGGTATCAGTGCTCACATTTATTGCAGTAGTGCCTTTGGAGTGGGATTCAAGGAGATCAAAGTTTTCTGCAGTCAAGTGGCAAAAAATCCATGCCCAAACTTTGCAATCCAAATGGACAAAAGAGATAAGTATTAGGAGAGAAGGGGTTTGCCATACAAGTGAAGTAAATAATGTGAAAATATAAACACAGTTATTTTTCCATTTTCCCTGATGTTGTTGTTTTGCCTAGGCAAAGGACACACAGAAGATAAACAGATACCTTTGGTGTATCATTGTCATTTCTCTATATAAAATACTGCAGCAATTATTCTTCTAAGCTCAATTGCTTTGTGGCTTTTTTTTTAGGATTTTAATAACCCTTCTATGTTTATTTCTAAAATTACTGCTATTTCAAAATGCATAAAGAGAAATAGTTGCGGAAGAGGAGAAAAATTACTAAGGCTTTGTGCCAGAAGATGCTTGCTAAAATGTAATTCCATATTACCCTCTGAGAGGGAATGTGCCAGTGCGCTCATTGCTGTGGATGTGATGCGCTCACATTTTCCCTCTTACTCTAGTTTTATTTGTGTAAGGGAGTGGAAAAAAAATAAAAAGAAAGGAGTACAAGGGGTTAGATGGGGACTTGGTGATGCTACTTGTAATGCTATGTGGGAGTCTCTTTGGCCAAGAATCAGAAAAGATTCTTATTTGCTGCAGCAGTGGCCAAGCTGTGTGTCTTGAAAGTGCCTGACTTCAGATGGTAACAAGTCTGAAGTTGGAGGTTGTTTTCTCCATGCAGCATCCCCTAGTAGGAGAACTAATCAGATCCTCTGTAAAAGGATATGTTGTATTTTGTGGGTGCTATTTTCATGTGGGAAAGGAGGATTTAGGTGTTTCCATTTTGTTTGTTGAAACTGGGCTTTTTTGTTTTGGGTTACAATAGAAAGAGGGAGGATATGGAAAAACTTTAAGCAAAAGATTATTGTAATTAATAGTAATCCTTTCAGATGAAGGAAAATAAATGTAAAAGAATATTCAGTGCAAGTTGGTTAGAAATATACTGAATATTATGTAAGAAAGATCTGTTTTAAGGGAGGAAATGCAAGAGATGCTTTCAGAATTCCATAAGCAATCTACTGAATTCCTAGTAGGAAGGGCTGGAGAGAACAAAAATGTATACTCACTAAATGCAGATGGGAAGTATCAGCATGTAAGTGTTTAATAATGTGGAAATGGAACAGTGAATGACATTCGCGAGTCATTGAGCTCGTGAGGCTGCATGAGTGTCAGTGTCTCAGAAGCAAAGTTGCATTTTAGGAGAAATCTAAGGATAAAGTCCCAGTAAAATCAAAACAGTAATGCAGGAACACAGTAATCTTCGTTGGTGAATATCACTGTAAGGTGTTTTGCAGTAATCTATTTAGATATTAAACTACTGTACTGCAGTGATTAAAGTCATCTTTCTCAGGTTGCATATCTGAGAAACAGGAATTGAGAATACTTTGTAGAAGTGAAACTGAAAAGTTGCACATAACTCAATAGCTTTTGTATTAGTAATCCGTCTGTTTTTAGGTTCTTAACCTCCAGGCTGAGCAGCACAGTACAGAGGCAGCAGCTATAATGCACGATCTCTTTAAGAATCTTGCAAAACTCAAAAGTTAGGCAAACCTTGGATTTCCTTGCAGTCCGTCAGAAATTGCTGCATCGCCTTTGTGTAGTGTTTTTGGTACAATGCTGTTTCTTGTGACTTGTGCCCTGATTTTGTTTGCCACCACAAGGAGTCTTTTGTTTCAAACAAAACCTTGCGGTTAATTTTCTGCTAGGTCCTTTCATGAAAAAGGAAGGCCATAGCATTTGCATTGTCACTGAAAGGACTGTACAAACTGTTCCATGGACCAGGATGTTTCTGTGATTAATGCAGTGCTTGCTACGTGGTTTTTAAAGCAGTATATTCCTTTTTACAGTTTCAGTACCCTATGTGTTATTTAGACACTTGTATAAGATACTAACTGCATTCGTGGAGATTAACTATAAATGTACCATATTTTATGTTTCCGTAATTAACGTGAAGTTCAGACCAAGTATAAAGGCACACTGAATACTTAACGTTTGTGCAACGTTGCTGTATTTTAAACTATCATCCTCGTAGCTAGTTCTGACATCAATTTGGTAGTGAAACAGAATTATATTTAAGTGAGACTTTAATTTATTGCAGTCTTTTCTGCAGTTACTAATGGCAAATCACAATGCAGATTTTTATTTTTCACTCACCCACATAGATTTTTGTATGATAAATATTTTAATATGTGGGCATGACAGAGTTGTTTGACATTTGACAATTTGTCCTTTGTTTACATGCAGCAAGGAGTTATGGGCGAAGACGAGGTAACTCACTTCTGTTTGTTACAGTACAATTAATTCTGATGGAGCTGTTACTGATCCTTACGATTAATTAATCCAGATGTTTTATTATAAATGCTTGTCTGCATGTTTCCTTAATATGGGGAAATTGGCGGGTGTGAGGGAAGGGGGGGTGGATTGTTTGGATCGTTGATCTCTTCTTAAATTTTGAGTTACAAATCCCTTAATCAGTTAAAACACTGTAGCTCTAATCATAATTTTGTTCATGCTAATGGTAACTGCTTGCAGTTTTTGCCTCCCTTAAAAGTATATGGTTTGCTAATTGTCCCAACTAATCTTCATTTGCTTCTGTGTGATTGCGTAGAGTAAATCTTGAAAATATTTCATAAGCTTGGTAAGAAATTGAATGGACAATCCTTTGTAGTATAAATCAGCATATGTGCACTGACTGTAGAAAAACAGTACTGATTCAACTATATGAGAATGTATCCTGTGGTTGTTATGAAAACGTGCAGCAAAAGCACCAAGATTTTTGATAACTTTCAGTCTTCACAATATACACTGAATTTGTCTGTCTTGATCTCTGTGTTCATAACAAGTTGGTTGTTAGCCCCATTTTAGAGAGGAGTTACGTGAACCATGATCGATGCCTGTAATAGCACCATAGCGTTCTGACAATTTATGTCAGATTCCATATAATTTTTTTCACTGCCATAGAACAAAAATAAACAAGTATTTAAAGAGCTTATCCTTAGTTCAGAGTCCTTGGGAGAGATTTGAAAGCCTGGGAAATTACTTTTTACTGTCTTCAGATGAGAGGCATTTAAAAGTGAAAAGAAGGAAGAAATAAGTATTTGGAATCAAATAGTGCATTGCTCTGAATGTGTAAATGCATTGTCCTCACTGTCATCCTAGCTCTTTGAGGAGCTACACAGCTTTTGGGAAACCTTTCCCCACATTAAAGTTAAACTGATCTCACTGATACTGCTTCACAAACGCTTTCTCATGGTTTAATTTGTAATGGGAACCAGGCCTTAGATTCTCCTTGTCACGAGATTTTAACTCTGGTCTGTGAAAAGAATAAATCCCTCTGGTGATTATTGTTTAGTAGGGATTTTTCTTCCTAAATACTTGGTATACTTTAAGTCAGAAATGGAGTTATCTAAAATAATTTCAGAGAAAAATGAAAGCGTAACTTTGGTCATCTGAAGAGATATTGATCCTTTCTTGTGTGTGTGGTTTTTGTTTGCTTGTTTCAGAAAAAAAAAACTTAAATGCTTCTTGGCAGCAGTCTAACCAGCACTTATTAAATTATTGTCGGCATATTTTTACATCATTTAAATATTGTAATCCTCTTTTCTTGATTGGTAACCAAATATTACCATTCCTTCATAGACATAAGACCGGACCATTGCTATTAGTCTTCATAACTGAAACTCACATCCACATTACACAGCTGCTGCAGTCTTCTCTTTTTTGGAGTTGTCATAGCATGATCCTACTCCTTCTGTCTAAATAGTTCATTTACAGGAAGAGTCTTCCTAGCTGCTTCTTCCAGCTGTGTTTGTCCATTGCTTTCTGACTTTTCTGCCCCATCAACACAGGCTCCTTGCTTCCATTTCTAAAGGCCCTCTGCTGCTCCTGTCATCTGTGTTCTAAATGAATGCATCCTTATGGTGGCAAGTGAAGATGCCATCACTTGCTTCCCACAAGTCATATTTTCACATACATCACCATTTCTAAAACGACAAAGCCTGCTACGTCTTACCGTGTTTGCTGCATTCCACTCTATCAGATTGCTACTTCAGGCACAAACATGAAATGCCACCATAAGGACTTTGTAGTTACTGTTCTTTATTACTCAGTACTGTCCGGTGGTCCTGCTTCTGTTTTATGATCCTCTTAACAATTACATTTAGTTGATTTCTAGCACATTTGTGTTTTCCTTTAGTGTTTCTGATGCACTGTATTTTTATAGTGGATTCAGATATCAACGTAGGGCCATGAGGCTTTGCAACAGAATTTCTGCAGGTTTTTCTGAGATGGGGTAAAAGTTAGACTGCAGCATAGAATGCAGCTAAGTTACTGCAGACTCAACTGTCACAAACCTACTGCTTCTGATTTGCAGTGCACGAACTAGGAAGAAGTTGGTCAGTTAAGGTGGAAAATGAACTTGCTTCCCAAAAGTATACTAGGTTGTTTTTTTGGTTGCTGTTTTTCTGTTTTTGGAAAGCAGCTGAATTCCAAAATGACTTAACAATAAACAGTAATAGCTTAAAAAGTGAGAAAGAGACAGAAATGCATGTCAGAATAAATGCTGATGTTGGCATATTTATCTTGCCTCGCTAAAGTGTTGTTTATTTGTTTTTGGTTTTTTTGGGTTTTTTTTTTGAACTTCTGAACTTGAAACTGTGATTAATTTTTGTTGCTGACTTAAAGCAGTGAAAGCTTGAATAACTGAAGATGTGTGACTGTCAGGGTCTTTTGCTTTGGAGTTCTCTGAAATTTGCAAACAGGAAAATGGTTATGTGTGTGAAAGTGGGACAGAAACAACACGTTTTGAATCTCCTTTGCCATCTATGGGTCTGTTTTGATTATTTTGCAATTGCAAAGCTGTCCTATGGTGATCTTGGTTGTCACAGTTGCAGTAGCTTTTCAGTTGGAACATTTTTTGTTCCAAGGAGAGGCGGCATGCAACAACAACCCTTGAAAAACCTGACTTACCTTGTCCTCACATAGAGTAACTGCAGTCTCACTGCAGACTGCTCCATGTTAGGAACCACCCAAAAGCTTCCCTTCACAACTGTCGTAAAATTGAAAGCGAGTGCCAGTGCATTGTGACTCGTTTTTCAAGTGTTACACTATGCTCACTTGTTAAAATTATCTTCTGCTTTCATAGAAACTAAATCAGCAGAATCAGAATATTCTAAAAGAAAAGAGGCAACATACCCATTTGAAACGTCCTACTGTGTATATATTGTTTTCCATTTCTGTCTGGTCAATTAAAGTGTAATTTTTAGACATGCAGTAGTCTTTTGCGTGATAGAAGCTATCCCTTTATCTTGAAGCCAAACCAAAGGCAAGCTAATTAAATTCACTTAAGCAGACCTTAATATGATCTCTTATAAACAAGATTCTTTATTTAAGAACAAATTGTTATTTTCCTGCTTGATGCAGCAGAGTAACTACAATACAAGATAGCATGAGGTATTACATTTACAGAGATGTCAGTTTACAGTCTTGAATTTCCTTTTGGAGGTTTTAATACGTTTCTCATTGCCTTGGTTATTCTTTAGCTAACGTGTACTTTTCTAATACCTTGATATTTTTGTTTATTTTCCAGACAGCTATTCTTCCTTTCCCCATTCTAAAATTGCATTACAGTGTACTGCCATGAAGTTGTTTTAATATATAAATACTTTTTTTTTTTTTTTCTTTTTAAGGCCGTTCTTCCCTCTTCCCGATAGATGATGGTTTGTTGGATGATGGTCATAATGATCAAGTTGGAGTCTTAAATTCACCTACCTGCTATTCTGGTCATCAGAATGGGGAACGAATTGAGCGTTTTTCTCGGAAAGTATTTGTTGGAGGTCTTCCACCAGATATTGATGAAGGTAGGTACTGAAAATAAATCATCTAGCAAAGTAATGTCCTCTCCTTTTGATTTTTAAATGATTTAGTTCTTATTCTGCTTTTAAGAGTTTCATACAATGCCTGGAATTTGTGGTTATGCTTATCTTTCCCTGATATGGGGATGCATATTCCTTTCTAATATGTGTTAGCCCTCCATACTGTCCTCTATATGAACCTACTTTATCATCTATTCATGGGAGATGACTAATAGTAATTGAATTTCAAATTCTATTTTACCATTACCTAAAAATCTCGAAAGTGGTTTAGAAAGGTTAATATTGTTCCTGTTACTAAACAGAGAAACCAAGGCAGAGGAAGGTCAAGTGGAAGAGCACTGAGTGATGCACTGAATACAGAATGCACCATGGAAGCTCAGATTGTTATGTGATGCAGTTGGAATAGTCTTGTATTATAGTGCTGATTTGAACTAATTGTACTGTTTAATATTAGGTTTCTCCTGTGCAGATAAATGTAAATTGCATGCTAGTTTTGTAATGTAAACAGAAGTCCCTTTACAAGGTTCAGTGTAATCCTAGAATAACTTGCAAACTAAATAAGCTGCCTGTGGTTAATTATCTTTCAGACATAGGAAGACCATACTTTGGTTTCATCTTCATGATGATGCTCCCCTGTAATGTACTAGGGGATTTATTTTAATATATCTCAGCTTTTCTTTTGTACGCTTCAGCATCTAACTCAAATGTGAATTGTTCCTTTTAATACAAATGCCAAACAAAGATGCACAGAGATGGATTTTCTTTCTTTCTTCCCTGCTTATATGCCTGTAGTTGTCCATATCTTTCTGAAATCCCCTGTTACTGAGTAATTGAAAAAATAAAAAAATAAAAAACAAACGTAAGCATAAAATAACCAGAAGCATTTGTGTAAATGTTAACACTTGGAAGAGGTATCTGTTTATGGCTTTTGTTTGGGAAACTTGGAAACTTCACTCCTCTATTTCCATGAAACATCAAACTTTGCTATAAACAAAGACCTTTGTTTGATAGTACTTTGTCATTGAGTACTTTTTTATTTGTTTTAATTTCAACTGTAACATTTGTTTTCAGATGAAATTACTGCTAGCTTCAGACGATTTGGGCCTTTGGTAGTAGATTGGCCTCACAAAGCAGAAAGCAAGTCCTATTTTCCACCAAAAGGTAAGAGTTGGAAGGTTTTGACCTGTCACTGAGTGCAATCTTACTCGGGCAAACTGTCTCATCTTCTCCCAAAGGATATAATTTAAAATCCCTGTGAACAGTTAATTCTGCAGTTTCAGTGCATGTTCAGACAAGGCTCTACATACCAAGTATTAAATACAGAGAGTTGTAGTATTCTGCCTGGTTCAGTGCTGGAATTCTGAAGAATCTTCCATAATTTCATTTCCCAATTATTAGATCAGTGTTATACAGCTGTACATGTCATTAATTCAGAGACCTATTATTGGCATTTCTGATTTCTGAAACTAAAATTTGATCAAATTTTTAATGCTAAATCAGTTTCTTTTGTAGAGGATTGCAGACAGGATTCAGAAGGATGTTATTTGGGTATATGATCAAAATAATTTTGTCTTTATTCCATTTTTAAGACATGAGCATCTATTGAGGCACTAATTATCTTTTCTGAGATATGGTTAAATAGTGATTTTTAACTATTTCTAGTGTTGCTCTTTGGTATTCAGAATCTAGACTAAATTTTTACATTTAGGTAAACTATGTAGCTTATGTCTGTGCATGTGAAATTGTATGTATTTAATATGTATAAAATAAACACAAAAATATGATCCAGAGGTTATTCATTTTGTAGAGAATGCAGCAATTCTTTCCTTCCCTGGAAGTGACAATTACAGGCATACTGCCTTTATTTACCTGTTCTCAGTTATTTATCTGACTGACTGTGCCATTTTAAAAACAGGCATGTTACCTCAGGTAGCCATCTAAAGAGCAGGTAAAGGAGTTGAAAGTATTTGAATAGTATTTATGAATACTGTATGGAAATCAAGCCAAAGAGACTTTTACTTTTTTGATTGTCAGCCTAATAAAAATCTCAGTGTCTTAACTAAATTTAATTATCCTAAGGAGTGCATCTTTGCTTACAATTTACCAAGAGAAATTCTGGAGGAGCTGTTTGAGGGAGAGGCTCAACTCAGAGTCTGTATTGAATATGTAGAAGAGGGAAGGTCTAAAACATTCTTCACTGGAAGAAATGAGTTCTGGCGTTAATTTCTCCATAGACAGTCCTGGCTCAGAATGTAAATATCTTAAGTATGTATTTTGAGACTTTGCAGTTGGAAAACTTGTAAGTACCATAGTGAAAATAATAGTAATAATAAGTCTGTATTGAAAGCAGAGAATGTAGGTAAAAGAACTCCAGTCTGTTGATTTAATTAATTTGGGAAACACTTAGATGCCAAGTGTTAAGTTGGTTAACTGATCTTTATATGAACTTTAATAACACTTTATAGTCAAACTGTTTACTACAGTATTCATCATTGTTTTATAATGTGACAGTAGCCTGGAATAGTCTCACACATTTAAAATACAGTGTAGGTTTCTATTTGTAAATAGTCTGGAAATATAATTTACTATTAACTGCTGAATACTTCTGTGTTTACATGTAATCTGGTTCTTTCACTGCTCCAGATAAGATATATGATTACTTTACTATAGGCTATGAAATTTATCTTAATATATTTCAGTGTTACGCATTTGTGCAGGCAGGAACAGTGTATATGTGTTTAATAAGATACCTAAAACTGCTAAACATTGCCTAAATACAAAGAAAGTTTTGAGATTGACTGATAATTACCAATATAAGCACGATATAATAGCACAAAGAGTTCATTTTATTTTTAATTTCTAATCTTTGCTATCTAGTTTACTACTTTGCATGGAACTAATTTAGTATCTGTTTTTGTCCAGTCTTGTTAGAGGCTTGAAATAGTATTACTTCCAAAGACATCTTGGAGTTATCCATTTTTGGGCTGTTCTATACATTAGTCTTCAGCATGTTGAAGACATACAGCCTGTTTTGTTGCTTGTTTGGTGTCTTTTTTTTTTTTTTTTTTTAATCTCTTGTTACTGCCTTAATACTTGTGTTCAGTTTTCCAGGCTGTGCTTCCTTCCAGGCTCTCTGCTTACAGATAGTCCTGAGGGAAGGCCGAGTTCATAAGAAGTATTTCCTTACTTGAAGAAATACTGATCTGTCAAGGCTGACTGCCTCCTGAGAAACACCAACTGCCTTTTATTTGCTAATTACATTTTGTATTGGTTCACCACAAAATGAGGCCTGAAGATAGCAGGAATTTTAAACACTTCACACTAATCTTAGAAGGAAACTCAGTTATGAAGCAGAAAAAGAATTATTCTTTTGAGATCAAAGTACAGTCAGTAAGTGATCTGCCAGCTGTAATGGGGAATTCCTTCCTTTCTATCTTGTCACTGCTTATCATAACTCCTGTTATTAGTTAGTTGGCACACATGTTCAAAGCGACTGCTGAGGTGAGAACTCCATTTCCATGATAATAAAGCTCACAAAGAAATGGTGAGGTGAGGATATGCTGATGCAAAGAGCCTTTCAAAGGAGGACCAGTTGTTTGTATGTTCTGTACTATTTATAGTCTGTATAAAACAGAGGATAATCTGTTTAAACAAGACAGTATCTCCAGCTTTTTCTAATTATCTGCGTATTTCTTTTTCTTTCTGTCCCAGTGGTCATGCAGTAGCTTCATTTATTCAAGATTATTAACTGCTAATTTACAACTGATTGAAAAAATCATGTTGAAAACGTTCTGTTTCTAGTTCAAGGAGCAAAACCCTAGGTCCATTGGTGAACTTGTTACCAGCTCATTCGAGCTCCTTGGGTCGGACTGAACTCTGGATTCAGGCAAATAACTGTAGGTGTCTTCATGTGCTATTAGCATCTAAGCTTCCTTTAATTAATGGGAATCTTGCCAATAGTCACTGGAGTACAAAGGGCTATTCAGGTCACTGTAATGTAAGCTCATTGTGCTTGATTCATTTATCCAAACCAAGAATATCAAGATTTACCCAGGGATGGCAAACGTAGTACGGTACCTACTGAAGTCCCACACCACTGGAACAGCAGCTGAAGGTTAGGCAAAGTACTGCAGAGGGTGAGTCGTGCAAGGCATCTCTGTGTCATGCTTGTCAGCCAAGTAACTGCCCAGACACCACTGGCAACATTAACTAGATCTCTGCTGACCACGGAGCTTAAACCCAGTCACTATAGAAATATTGGAAATAGGGTTTGCTTGGGACTCAAGGTGAATCCTGCACCATTTCCCTCTCATTCAAAAGTGCCTTAGTTAATATCTACATTGCAGTTGTTTCAGCTTGTACATTCTCACTTGAAGAGTAATTTGGAGTTGATTCTCGATAAAAGGTGACTGATTTAAAGATTTACGTATCCTTCCCAAATGTGAATTATTCCCATTATCAACTGTAGATCCATTGTCAGTAGTTTACGCTTGTTTGGGTTTTTTTAGCTCTCTTGTATGGAAGACTGTTAGAACAGTAGGGGACCCAACCATAAAAGAAAATGCAGCTCTGCCAGCTGATACAGACCATCCATGCTGGCTTATACCGATTTTCTTCACCCCTCTTCTAAGTCACTGGTGATAGAAGTTAATTGGAGTCAAATAGAACTTACAGCTACTTTCAGATTTCTACATGGAACTATGCATTAAGTTTCTTTTCTCCTTTTGTGAAGTTCCATACTGTGGAATAAAGAAAGAATGCCTAGCCAGAAATTCGTATTAGCCACCTTTTCAGTGTAGTAAATAAAAAAAAAATGAAAGCACTGATTCTATATATAGGTTTTTGATTGTTTTGTTGTTTTTTTTTTTTGCTTGGATTCTTAGAACAGTTTCATTTAGTTTTTTATATATATATATATATATATTTAGTTTTGTATATAAAAGATTCTTGAACTCTTGTTTGTACTCAAAGTGACAATAATTATAACCAGCGCAGCATTTTTAGATATCAAGGAATGTAGTTTTATTGTCAGTTATGATATTCCAGAAAGATTTTCTTTGAGATAATTTTGTGGGAATGATATTATCAAAGTCACCCTCACCAGTTTCCTCTGGAAACAGCAGTATTTATAACCATTGCAGTATAATGCAGAGTAATTTAGTCAACAATTAAACACTAGCAGGGGTTACCTAAACTTTATCCTCCACAGAAGGCATAAATGCTGGTACACATGAACAATAAATTTTTATAAGACTGTTCCATCTAACATTTTTCACTTATGGAAACCGTACAAGCTTGGGTTGCCTTTTGGCAAGCAATATCTGATCGTGACCTGCTACTGCCAGTGTACGTATGACCCAAAGGTATGAAGCAGCTTCCTTCAGAGAATCCTATTAGAGCAGCTTTTCTTTTCCGTTGTGAACAGACTTGCACTGCTGTTGGGTACGAAACTTTTAAGGTTACATGACAGATGTGGTACACAAGAAAAACAAGAAACTAGAGAATTAAACAGTTCTGTGGTACAATAAAGTGCTCTTCACAATACCTCCCTGCCATGTTTCACAGTTCCTACATATACTTTCTATTATACATAGTAATTGTAGTTTGGTATCATTATAAAATCCTTCTCATCGCACCTATGTGCAGTTACCAACAGCAGCTAACTAACTACCTTTGCAGTCAATAAAAGTCCACAATAGTTCATGAATTATAGAGGATAAAGATAATCCAATAGAGACATATCTTAAGAAAGCAGAAAGGGATGAGAATTAAGTTTGTGCACATAGTTGTTGGCATCTGGTAGCTGGAGGAGGAAAAGCCCAAATTTGTATCTAAATTGAGTATCTAAGACTGTAACTTCTCTTCTGCTTAATGAATACAAAGCCTGGATCCCTGTGTAACTGTGGTGTTCTTTGTAGAAGTTTGGCTAATGTATAATTGGTTTGTGCAAGGATATGTATCGTAATGCAAAGCAAGTAAAGGATTGTATTCAGACTGTGGGAAGGGATTGGCCATGTCTGCAAGATGTTGGATCTGAAGCATATTATCTTCTACAGCTGCATTTCTTCACCAAGAGAGCTAGTTATTTTCTTCCAGACTAGGCTTGGGGAGCAAACTAAAATACCTTTAAAGTCACTGAAGCACTAGAGCTATGGAGCAAAACTTCAGCCAGATGGATTTGCTAACCTCAGATTTTCCATGCTTTCAAAAGTACAACTAAGTTCATGACACATGCCTCTCTGTTGCTTAAAATTAAATGGGATGAGCGCAGACGAGTTAAGTTCTTCAGATAATGTTGAGAAGGCAATGGTAGTATATAATTCTGATTTTGCTCTCCTTCTTTTTATTTTAGATTGTGGTAGATAAAAATCCTAATTGTTCCCTCATCTAGTTCCTATTGGAATTGTCTATTTCTTCAAAAGGCTCCTGCTAAGCATATTAATAGCTGCAGACATACAGGTCATAGATGATCTGGGGACACTGATTCTATTTATGTGTCAGGAGCCATATGCCAGTGACATTGATTTGCGTTAGGATAAAAATTGATGAAATATTAGCTTCCAGCAAATTGTTTTACATAATTCTGGCTGTGGTTGTTTGTATGTCATCCATTTAGCCCTCACCTCGAGTAATCAGGTTTTTGCACTCCTGCCATTCTTGTACTGAGATCTCCATTCAAACTGCAGTGTATGCACCTGGCTTCTGTGCAGGTGAAGGCAGTTATGTGGTTCTAGTCTGACTTATCCGTGCTAGTCTGCACATGCCCTGGTTCATTGTGTTTTACATGGCTTATATGTGAATTTTAAATTGTAAAGTAAATACTGAAAGATATCCCTCCTTAAACAGGGCTTTTGAGTCTAAGTAATTACTAATTAAGTTTAATTTGAACAGAATTTTCATTTCTGAACAGTATTTTTTAATAACATTGGATTTCACCAGGAAATGCCTTAGCCACAGCTCAAAGATTCCCTACAGACTTTTTTAATAAACTGAGTAAGATTTACATGAAAGTAGAATATGCACAGTTGTGTCCTTTGAAGGGAGCTGTGACAGGACCATGGTATGAGGGATATGAGATCAGGTACAAGTTATTAGGAAAAACAGCGTAGGCCTTTACAGCTTTTTATTTAAATCCTGCTTTTGCTCCCATGGATCTAAAATCATTTGCATTTGGTTCTCTGATCTTATGTTTATCTTAAAACATTGATTCTTTAATGCTCTTTGACATGCTCCCTATTCTGTTAATGCTTTGATGACCTACGCTGTTTGCAGTATGGGATTGCCAGTGAGTGAGTAGTACCTCTCCAAAAAGCAGTATCATTTCCAAAAGGCTTGGTGAAGCAGTCATATTCCCTCTTGCCAACCTCGCTCTAGAGCAGGTGCTTCAGCCCTTATTTTTTCACTTTATGTGAATATTCTACACTTGCTAGTAATGTGAGGAAGAAATGGGGATTTATGTCCTTTTACAGTCTGCTTTAGAATACATCCAAATTGTGGTATGGGGTACCTGTGCAGTAACAAGTTCTGTATATATCATATGGTAACCATTACAGCATTCTATTGTGTGAGGTTCCTTGCTTGTCTGAGTGTTTTTACTGTAGCATTAAGTAAGCCTTTTGATTCCTATTTTTATAGTGTTTGGGAGGCTTGCTGGGTCACTTATGTAACAAAGTACTTTGATCTAATCTCTAGAACAGAGATTAGTCCTCTGTGCCAAGTTGGATTTTCATTGTATAATGTCTGCAGCTACCTCTGAGTTGTGCTCAGTCTGTACTTATAATATATGATAGAGCAGACATGTTCGCTTTCATTTGATTATTAGTCTCTTTGGTGTGTTTTCTTTTTTTTTTCCTAAGGATAGAAGTATTTGCCCACAGTTGTATTGATCACAGCAAATTAGCACACAGATGGAGAACATGACTAATAACAAAGAGTTGATTTGACTTTCTTCTACATTTCAAGTAAACACATTTGTATGGAGAAGACAACTAAAGAAAAGTAAATATAAGTATAAAAAAATTAACTGTTTTATTTTCTTCTTCACTCTAGGTTATGCATTCCTCCTATTCCAAGAAGAGAGTTCTGTCCAGGCACTGATTGATGCCTGTATTGAAGAAGATGGAAAGCTCTATCTATGTGTTTCCAGTCCTACTATCAAGGACAAGCCAGTAAGTAAACAGTAGATGGCCTGCAGGCTATAGCTGCCATCTGTCTAAAGCTGCATTTAAAATGATGATGATGAAAATAATCAACAGCAAACTACCATTGGCAGCTCTCAACATCTGGAACAATCAGATGATTTTAAAACCATTGAGGTTTGAATTAATAGGATTAAAAAGGAACATCAAGACACGCAAAGCTAATAGGGTTATGACTATTGTTGGATTATATGGGCTGATAAGTATATTTTTAGAATGCAGCAAAACTGAAACTAGCATGTCATTTTCTTCCCCTTTTTAATAGGTTCAGATCCGTCCCTGGAATCTAAGTGATAGTGACTTTGTGATGGATGGTTCCCAGCCGCTTGATCCTCGAAAAACAATTTTTGTTGGAGGAGTCCCTAGACCATTAAGAGCTGGTGAGTATAAATTATGTCTCTCTTTAAAAGTGGGAGATTATTAGAAATCATTTTAATCGTGCATAATTGTATACAGATATGTATGGATAGTTGTAGGTGTTCATAGAATCATATGAATCATGAAGTTGGAAGCAATCTTAAGGATCAGCTAGCTCCATCTCTCCTGCCCTGGACAAGATTGCCTTCCACGTGATCAAGTTGCTATTGGCCCCATCCAAGTTTGCCTTGGAACACCTGCAGAGATGGCACATCCATGGGCTGTCTGGACAGCCCGTTCCAGTGCCTCACCACCTTCTGGGTAAAGAATTTCTTCCTAACATCTAACCCGAATCCCCCCTTAGTTTAAAGTTGTTTCCCCTAGTCCTGTCACTATCAGACCATGCAAAACTGGTCTCGCTCCAGTTTATAAACTTTTTAAGTACAGGAAGGCTACAAAGAGATCTCCCATGAGATTGGATTGCCCCAGCCAAGGTGCAGCACCTTGCATGTGGTCTTGTTGAACCTAATTCAGTTCACTTGGGCCCACTCTTCAAGCATGTCCAAGTCTCTTTTGGATGGCATCCCTTCCGTCTGTTGTATCAACTGCACCACTTAACTTAGTGTCACTTACTGGGGGTGCAAGTGTCCACTGTCTAGGTCATGGATACAGGTGTTGAAGAGCACTGGTCCCAGGGTGGACACTGTGGGTAAACCACTCATCACCAGCCTCCACCTAGATATAGAGCAATTGACTACAACCATCTGGCTGCAAATCTTAGGGATTGGGAAGGGACCTTTGGGGATCATCTAGTCCCTCCCCTGCTAAAGCAGGTTTCCATGAGTAGGTTACACAGTTGGGTTTTTGATGAGAGCCTGTGAGTGTGACAGACCTTGTAGATGAAGCAAAAAGGCTTTGTCAGCAGGTTCCCCTTGATCAGGCAGCCTGCAGAAGACCCCGGCCACCAGATGTCCTTCATTCGTCTGATCCCTAATTTTAATCCACAACTTCTCAGCCTGATCATCACTGTTTCTTAAAGGCAGCTTTTCTTAATCTGTCCACTTCTTACCATAGAGGGCAACTCCTCTGCCCATCCTGCCCTGTCTATCTCTTTCAAAAAGCTCAATTGCATTGTTTCTGGTGTGCAGTTCATCCCACAACATTTCTGATATCAGTCAGAGCATAATCTTCCAATTATGACATGGCTTCCAGCTCCTGTTTATTTCCCATGCTTCATGTATTGGTATAGAGATGCTACAGCTATGCAGTGGGTTGCATTACCTTCTTAGAGGAGCCATCCCAAATTCCTTTGGGAGGAAGCTGAGGTTTTTCACTGCTGCTTCTTAAAATGACACTGTTCAACAACCTTTCTCTGTCACTTGGAAGTACATAGTCTTCCCTCATCAAATCTAGTTTAAAGCTCTGC
Source organism: Phasianus colchicus (assembly GCF_987193195.1). Lineage (NCBI taxonomy): Eukaryota > Metazoa > Chordata > Aves > Galliformes > Phasianidae > Phasianus > Phasianus colchicus. The sequence continues at coordinate 58,252,992 of NC_143439.1, read as the reverse complement.
TAATCAGTGCAGCCAGCTTGCTGCTTGAAAAAAATACTCATCTATTCTTATGTTTCTCTGGTAATTGCCGCCTTCTGCTTTTGGTAGATCACAAATCACTGTTCACCTCTGAGATACGCTGAAAACTATTACAGCGCCTAAAGCTGTAGAAAGTACTTTCATCTGACTAGTAAAACTGCTGTTTCTTGTTTTCAAAATAATGCTATGGCCTCTTCTTTGCTCCATGAGTGGAGCTCTTTTTGTATTGTTACTGCACATTAGCTACTTTTCTATTGCTGACTGGTTGCAGTTACTGTGGACAACATGGATGAGGAGAAATGCAGGTAGTAAGTATGATTAGAGGAAAATGGGGAGAAATTCAGACAGCTACCACAGTCTGTATGATACAGTGGTATATGAGATTGCAGGACACTTTCTCAGCTCTTCTTGGAATGCATGGAGGAAAATTTCAATGTTTCTGTAGCTGTAAAATGGTTGATCTGCAACCAGGACAGTCTGCTTTATGAGATAGACTGCAGTAGCATTTTACAATGTTTTACAGTGCCCTTCTAGTAAGTGAGTTGATGGGAAGCATTATGTACAGCATTTCAAATCCAGATTTCTCTTAGAAAGTCTCAGGACTTCATTAGTCTTCCACTGTTTGTACTAAATTATATCATTACACTAAGGTGAGCTTTCATGTGGAAGACACAGGAGAAACAGGAAGTGATAGAACAAATTTGGGGTATACAGCATATAAAACTCTTCTATCTTGGACATACAACAATCAAGCTTTTTTGTTATTTTATTTTTAAGATGATGTTTGACTGCATTACTCTGTAATACTTTGTAAATGAGCATTCCAACTGCAGGTTAATTTTCTCCAAATTCTGGCCTGATACTCCAGATTACTTTGCTAAGGGTCTGTGATAAATTTAATGTATACAGTCTAATACTTCGCTTTAAAATCTTCTGCATGTGTGAAAATGAAACTTCTATGGCACTGTGAAATAAGAATCATGCCTTCAAAAAAGCAGTAAAACTTGATCACGCTTTTCAGACAACTATTGAAAATCAATGTCTGCTGACACCTTTATGTCTTCAGGCAGTGGATATTTGTTTTGAAAAAGATATATTCCACCTCAGTGAATTGCTAAATTGAATTCAGTATAAAATACTACTAGAGGTTTGCTAAAATATTTATTGTGAAATTGGAGATTATTGATTCTATGAACTTGAGTTTCTATATAGTGCCATACTGTAGAGATGATCAAGCTCTGCATGCCTGGTGAAAAGATGCTAACTACATCTTGAAATTCAAGTCGGACATGGAGCAATTGTACAGACAGAGAACATGTACCAAGGAATTTGGGGCATGTGGATTCTACGCAGCTTGCATTCCATCCTGCCCAAAAAGTCATCTATTATCCCTTATGGAAAACTGCCCTTGAATTTCAGTTCCAGGTTACTAAGGACTGCAAGGACTTGCAGCTCCATTGTTCCCTGGGTGTATGTGGCTACAGTGTGAAAGATGTGTATGTTGACTATTTCACAACTTAATTCTACGTGTTGTGATTTATTTTTTTTTTATTACAGTTACATAAGTTGTTGGAGAATTAATTATTAAAATTAACTTTTCTGGATTTTTTGAGTTTGTACAGTGAGAACAGTTCAAGTGAACATTGTTTTGTTTCCTAATAGTGGAATTGGCAATGATCATGGACCGTCTGTATGGTGGAGTTTGTTACGCAGGAATTGATACTGACCCTGAGCTGAAATACCCAAAAGGTGCTGGACGTGTTGCTTTTTCCAATCAGCAGAGTTACATTGCTGCCATCAGTGCTCGGTTTGTTCAACTTCAGCATGGCGATATAGATAAACGAGTAAGTCACACAGAATGAGTTTATTTGGGTGGGTTTTTTTACATATGTGGGAGCAGTGATTTATAACACAAGTTCTTAGGATGCATAACTTTGTGTTCTGATCCGCTTTTGTGCCAGCTCTGACATTTCTTCTGATATTTCTCTAGCTCTACAGGTTCCAGGAGTTAAACTGTGAATGCCCCTGAAACAAGGAGCATTCCACAAAGCAGCAGTTTGTTCCTTGGGCATATGTTAGACCATATGTTCTTTCCATTCTGGAATTCCTGGTTTTGTTGAAATTTTTTTCACCCTTGTTCTAATGAAAGCAAATATTGTAATAATTCCTCTGTCATTCATGGGAAACTCTGTTATGTATTGGTTTCAGAATAGGTCTAATTTTCCTCTGCCTTTAACTTCAACCATGGCTGTCAGTGCTTTGGAAAACCAACCATACTTAACCTTAACTCATCCTTTCCATTCAGAGAGAATCTGATTCTGTGTATTTACCAGTGTACCTTTCTGGTTGCTGTAGATGATTTTTGCTAGCTAAAGCAAAGCTAACTTTTCAGAAGACAAGTCTACTTCATTGCTCTCAATTAGAAGTATGAGAGTAGCAAAGAAAACTGACTTAAATTAGAACAGTTTGAAGTTGACTAGTTCTGATGTCAAGAGTTGTAGATGCAGATACTGTTATTAATAGGTGCTCTGGGTTGGTTTTTGTTATGGGTTCTTTTTTTAATGTCTTAGAGGAGAAACGAGTAAGTAGTTCAAGGTCCAATCTCCTCTACAGGTCAAAGACATTGCAGAAAGAAATTGGTACAGTTAACTGAAGGCCATAGCAGGTGCTTCTCTCCTTTCAAATAGACAAAGCAATACAGGTTTACGTGTCTCTCAGATACCAATTGCGTGGGGAGCTGAAATCTCCAGGGTCTTCTCCAGGAGACAAGTGGGAATGAATGTGGGTGGTGAACTAGTCTTCACATACAGTCCTTACAGCTACATTTTGCTGGTGACATTGCTGTTCCTGTAACTTGCAGCTGACTTTGGCTAGAAGTTCTGACTTCCCTCTAGTTACATAACAGGAAAAATGCCTGTGATGATAGCTCACAGGAAATCTCAAGGGCCATTTGGATGCTGAGCAGGCTTCTGAACTGACAGTGCTTACTCTTTGCAGAGGTAATTGAACTTTTTTTTTTTTTATATTGTGGAACTCTGAAAAACTTAAAGAAATATGGAGAGTGAAATTCCAATGAAACAGTGGGCATCTGCTGCAGACCTCTTGGAGCATGGACAGAAAAAAAAAATCAGCACAGTCTGCCATAAATACCAAAGCTCAGAAGCACAGTGTTTGAGTGATATCCATGAGACTTAATTTACACAGATAGCAGTTAAATGATTTCTTCTTGGGCATGTCTGTTAGCTTCCTTGGGTCTGATTTCTTCAAAAACATCTGCTGCTCCTGTGGTGCTCTACTTCCAAAACACGGTGATGCCAAATCTAAATATTTTTAATAAATTTGTCTTTTAAGCTTATCATGATGGAGAGGGTTTATGATCTGTTCTGTTCATGTGCCAGAGGTTTTTAATCTCATTTTTTTTAATAACTTTCTCTATATTTAAATCGTGTGTTCAGTCCTGTTATTATTTATATAGTAAAACATAAGTACACAACCGAGTCATTTACATTAATATAAATGCTGATTTTATACATGTGGAGGACAGTTGTACTTCAGGTACTGCCTTCATCTGAGATACAAATACATGCTGGCCTATTTAGCAATTCATTACACATTTTTGTACAGTCTTAGAGACTGTTCTGTGCTTCATCTTACTAGTCTTTCTGTTGCCAGTTATAGCCAGTTTCTGTAGGTGTGCTGTCTTTTCACATATTTTCATAACAAGTTCTGTGTCTTTTACTTTCACGGTTAAAGTTTGCTGTTCTCCACTTTATCCGTCTGAACTGCTGTTGAAAGTATTTATGGCATTTTTAACATATATCTTTTCCTATCTTAATAGGAAAATTTGGTGTCATTGTGGCTTTACAGACACTGTCTGTGACCTTAACTTCTTCCTTACCTCTGGAGCTTTCTTTAGTTCTTTTGATAGGGATATGTTTAGTTTCTCCAGCAGATGTTTTTCTTCTGCAAAGTGCTCTTCATGCTATTCCATCATATAAGACAGATCAGTTCCAAACATTTCTTTGAAACTCATTTGATGAGTTCCATCTCCAAAAATTCTTTAAAATGTTGTTAACTTTCATATGCCAGCAGTCTCCATCCACTTCATGTGATACTTCAGTTCCCTAAAATGTTTATCTAATAACGTTTGTAATCTCCTTAATACTTATCTTGGTGCATCAACGTACCAAAGCTTGGAAGTATGGTATTTCATGCTTTCAGTAATGTTGGACCACAAACAGAATTACTGCATAAAGTTGCTGTTTATTGGAAAGCCCAAGTGTAACTTGTGCTGATGCAGGTCGTTGCAGGGAAGAAATCAGTGGAGCTCATACTGAATGTACACTGTTGGAAGAAAGAAGCATGCTGTGTTTCAAATGTATGTGTGTCTGACCACTCAAGTATGCATTTTCTGAAGCTAAGAAAATCAATACTTTTTGTTTTGTTTTGTTTTGTTTTGTTTTGTTTTGTTTGCAAACCATTGGGTGTTTGGTAGCTTTATAGAATTGTAGAATGGCCTGGGTTGAGAAAGACCTCAAAGATCATCTAGTTTTGACCCCCCTGCTGTGTGCAGGGTTGCCAGCCACCAGACCAGGCTGCACAGAGCCACATACAGCCTGGCTTTAATTTTGTAGCTCTGGAAATAACATGCAAAAATTTCATTTCATTCTGGAGATCTTAGTATTCCAAACATACTCCGTTTGAGTGTGGTACATGAGGTCAGTCTGTGTGTAGGATTCTTCTCAAGTAGCAGTAAATATCAGGAAAAAAAAAAACTTGAGTTATAGGATAAATCGGAATAATTGTTTTTGACAACAAAAGTTTGAAAATACTGTCTTAAAAAAAAAAAATAAGGAAAGGAAGACAACAATGCATTCCTTAATGATGGTGTCAATTCATTTTGTGCTTTATTGTGAAGTTCTTCTTCCTGTCTGAGTGCAGTCTGTAACAGTTCAGTGATGCAGAGACATTGTGCAAATGTACCACTGGAATCCTGCCACTTTTCCACTCTGGCAGTCAGAGCAGTTTGGGAGAAAGAAGCTGTGTAACACAGGTGTTTCTAGCAGGCTGTAGATTTGCAGAACGATCTTTTAAAAATACATTCAGGATCATATTGAACACAAATTCCTGTGCAACTCAAAGCTAAAAAATAAAAAGAAATTAAATAAAGGAAAGTAATATGTGACCCAGATCAGAAACTCTCCTAATTTGGTGGTATTTTAGAAATTTGGAGTGAAGTCACGGGAGTTAAGAAGTAATCAAGCCTGCAGAAAGTGCTTCTAATTGGCAAAGGAAGGTAGTACATGCAGAGACTTCTTGCTCAGGTATAAATGGTTACATTCTTGTAAGTGTGTAATTTGCTAAGGAGTACAAAACTGGGTATTGTGTTGGGGTGTATTTGGGAGCTGGTGAGATTTCTTCAGAGAGCTTTGGGACCAGTGGTTTATTTTCTACACATAGTTTGGCTTTATCATTTGCCAAGGGTATCTTTCCAGAGTAAGTTAACTGGGGGTTCTGATGTAGCCATTAGTTACGTATTTAATGCACTTTGAAGATCTGTGTTGAATTGTTTAGCTTTTTGTATGGATATATCGGGAACTGGTAAATGGTAAACAGTAATAAAAAGCAGTGAATTGGGTAGAGACGTAAACATACCTGATGTCAGACTACTCTTTTTTTTTCCGGAAGAGAGAAAACCTGAACACACTCATGTATCTTTTCAGTGAGAATAATAGGTGTGTTAACTGGAATTCTTTGTGTCTCACTCCAACAGGTGGAGGTAAAGCCATATGTGTTGGATGACCAGATGTGTGACGAATGCCAGGGCGCACGATGTGGTGGAAAGTTTGCTCCTTTCTTCTGTGCCAATGTCACTTGCCTGCAGTATTACTGTGAGTTTTGTTGGGCAAATATCCACTCCCGTGCAGGACGTGAATTCCATAAGCCATTGGTAAAGGAGGGGGCTGACCGCCCACGTCAGATCCACTTCCGCTGGAATTAAACATGGTGAACCAGCATCTACATAAGGAAAGAAGGGTGCATGTGGCTTACTGTGTTTGAAGATACTGACATGCAGAAGAAATAAGTGCATTCTTCTGCTTTTCACCCCAGCTATCAATACATGCATCTTTATCAGCAGCCAAAACACTACAAGCCTCTTGTTTTTCACCAAAACCCTACATCTCAGGCTTACTAATTTTTGTGATATTTTCATGTTAAAATAAAATGTTTTTTTGTATTTTCTCCAAGTTATTTTTATATGTAAAGTTAAAACTAGATATGAGAATGTTTTTGCGTAGGGGCACACAGTCTGCTGCTATATTTAGTGGGTGAAGCGTGCACTTATTTCTAAACATGGGTTTTTAACTTCAAGATCTGCCCCAGTAATTTACCAAAGGTAGCAAAATAGTGAAGATGGAATATGTCTGCTACAAAAAGCTTATTTTTATTGTTGTTGCTATTTTCAGTGTATACATAAACTAAAAATTAGGGTTGATTTTTTGCTCTCCATTTTGACTTGCAAGAAATAATACCTCAAGATAATCTGATTTATTAGCTATTTTTAAACATTTTTAATCACAAGCTGTATTAGCTTTGCTGCTATATAGGTGTTATGTGTAATGCCACCTATTAATACGGGATTGAAACGTTTAAGACACACTGCATTACAGATTAAATGCAGGCAGCACAATATGGCTTAAACTGCCATAGTTTTAGAATGTGAAAAAATTGCATGTTTACTTACCTGTATAAACCATATGCATGCACTAGAACTATTAATTAACAAGAGGTGAGTTATTGCAGATGTTCAAAAAAGGCTCTCTTGAAACTAGGTAGCATGAGCAAATTTACAAAATTTGTTACAAAAAACAAACTTGCATGCATTATTGTGACTGAAGTAAAAAGATGTCCTACATGTGTACAATATGCAAATTAGTTTTAGACTAGAAGTGCAGCCATTTTGTGACCTGGTCAGTAGTGGAATTCAATTTTATGCAGACTGGATGTAATATTGTAATCCCTGTGCAATTTTGTGACGTGTGCTTCTAATTAATGTGGCGTGTTGTAGCGTAGATTCGAGTTTGAGTACGAAGCTAGCATTTAACCAGTTCTTTTCAACCCCCTTGATTGTTCATGGTTGAGATTTCCTCTACAAACCAAAGATGGCCAGCACACTGCTAACCAGTCACCAAATGTGAAACCCACGGCAAATACGTACAAAAATATGTAAGGATGCCTAATGCTTTAGAAATCCAATCTAAGTAAAGTCAAAATGGAGAAGGTGTAATATACAGACGGCTAGTTGCATAACGAACTAAATTTTACCTTTAAGACAACAGTGAAATTTGGCTTAAAATCTCGCTTACATGTTTGACCTGTGTGCGTTGTGGTCTTCTGTCAAACTGGGGTCACTGTTGCATGAGAAGTAGCTGCTTGACAGTCAAGGACAGTGCTTTTATTTTAATGAAGGAGTTCTAGTGATGACATTGCTTGCAGATTTCGAAAAACGCCGTTAGGACAGAGGCAATATTTAACTGAGCACCAAGAGAAAACCGTAGTAGTGTTTGCGTCTATCTCAGAGCATCCTAATGCAACTAGGCCTGCCTTGTTGATGGGACACAGCTATT